>NC_064808.1:42543345-42663345 GCF_023721935.1 Panthera uncia | reverse complement strand
TCTCATATACTGCCTTTGGAAGCCCAAATTTATACCCGAATTACTCAGAAGCCCTAACATGCTAATGGCATATCCATTTATCTTGATATAAAGCTGTTGCAAAATCATTCATGAAGCCAGTTGGCCGGTGTTTTTCCCTTGCTTTATTGAACATAATGAATTGATTAAGATTGGGAAGATCTCATTACTAATGAGGAGCACCCTGCTTGTGCCATTTTAAGAAAACTAGAGAAGAAAAAAAGATTGAAAAGAGAAACAAAAAGCAAGCAGAGGATACTAGAGAATACAAGGTAACTAAACAGAGTTCAAGGGAACAAGCTTAGTCTGAATTTTATTCTTGCTGCCATGGGTGATGTAACTTAAACTTTTCATGGGAAAAGTGATCTTGAAATCTATTATTATTATTACTGTTACTACTACTATTAATTATATTTTCCTATTCTTCTGTAAAGTAGAAAATAGGGTAATAATTCTTAATATATGCATAGATATATAGGTGAGGAATTACCATAAAGATTGCTTTAAGCACTTTCACATTCAGAGTTCAGTTTTTTCTTTTTTTTTTTCTTTTTTTTTTTAATTTTTTTTTCAACGTTTTTTATTTATTTTTGGGACAGAGAGAGACAGAGCATGACCGGGGGAGGGGCAGAGAGAGAGGGAGACACAGAATCTGAAACAGGCTCCAGGCTCCGAGCCATCAGCCCAGAGCCTGACGCGGGGCTCGAACTCACAGACCGCAAGATCGTGACCTGGCTGAAGTCGGACGCTTAACCGACTGCGCCACCCAGGCGCCCCTCAGTTTTTTCTTTAGAACATCCATTATTTCTCTGCAAAGAGCAGGAGGAAATGTCATGGATTTGCCTGTCCTATGCTACATTATTGACATATCTGAGGTTAGATATCTCAACACAGCATACATACAATAATCCAAAATGATATTGTTACCCACTAAGCCAGACATGCCTAGGAACATTTACAGTGAGACCACTCAACACTTAACAGTATGCACTCCACACTTAAAAATCTGACTTCAAGGATGCCTGGGTGGCTCAGTCGTTCATATGTCGTTCTTTGGTTCAAGTCAACATCTCATGGTTTGTGAGTTTGAGCCCCACATTGGGCTCTCTGCTGTCAGTGCTAAGCTCACTTCAGATCCCCTGTCTCCCTCTCTCACTTCCCTTCCCCCACTCATTCTTCCTCTCTCTCTCTCTCTCTCTCTCTCTCTCTCAAAAATAAACAAACATAAAAAATATGATGTCAGTAACATTATTATTGGATCATTTGTATCCAGCAGATTTTACCCATAGTCATGCGTACTGCACTTAACAATTATTCTTTAATGGTTACAATGATATACTTTTTTAAGTATAATTATTGAAAAATGTTTAAGATAATTCTTTTGGATGCTTCTGGTGTTTAGAATCGCACATTGAAGATCTTCTAATATAGTTAGTTTTATACATACCATTATCAGTATGTGGCAGGTACAGGAAGAGTAGCCCAAGAAATTATATGCCTCTTTGAGAGTTCAGTTTAAAGTCTCTGTGCAACTGATTGGAACAGATCCATGCAAAATCATCCCAAAGAGACATGAATCCTAGGCCTACAGGAATGGCCTGTTATTTGATGAAAGAGGTGGTGAGTTGTGGAAGCATAGAAAAAGAACAGTCTCTAGGGCAAATGGTGGTGGTGTTCATCCAAGTGGTCTCCTGGGAGACAGTGTCCTAGCCAAATGCCTCTGAATATTGCAACTCCACTGGCAAGGACATTCTCAAAGTGAACGTGGATCCAGGGAACTATAGCCAATGAACTTCCCGTGTTTTCGGCTTTCTTAGCACCATGTAGGTATGCCTAATGTGGAATTGATACATCAGGCTATGACTGCTTGACCTACTTATTTGTTCATTCATTCATTCATTCATTCACTCATTCATTCATTGATTCATTCAGCCTGACCCCTTTAAATGTTGAATTGTCCTAATATCCCTGGTTCTGATTCTAGGCTCATTAAGCAACAGTGTAACTAGCATCTTGATTGTCTCCTTTAAAGAGAGCAGAATGGGCTAGTGGATGTGACCTGTTGCTGTGATATTTATTGCTTATTGCCAATTAATTAAGTGGCTTTTCTGGTTCAATGTAGTTTGGGCAGAATGAATTGTTAAAATATTAATTTTATTTTGTTCTCCATATATTTTCCCCCCACATTTCAGAAGGTAGCAAGGCTTTGTAATTCCTTTCCATGGGTATTTTGGCAGGACCAAAAATAAAAGCAGCTTCAAGTTAGTGGTTTTTCCCACCTTCTGGAAGAGCTAAGCTGATTGAACAGATGATGCTGGGTGTCCTGGAGAACAGAGAGAGAAAGGATAGAAGAGAAGTAAGAGGCTGCTCCAGGAGCTTCCCCAAGGCAGGGCAGGGGGAGATTTCAGAGCCTGAGAAGGTATAAGACCTCAGGGGGAAAAGGCTGTATGGAATACTCAGGGAGGTTGGATTCTAGTCACTGAATACTACTGAGTCCCAAGCATCACAAAAGCCGCAGTCACCATTTTTGGGAGAACCCTTCAGACAATAGTGGGTGTCTGTGCAGTAATCACACCAACGATGCCTTTGCAAAGAATTACTTAGGTTGAATTTCCTCCAACTTATAGGATGGGGATTTGGAGTTCAAAGTAAATTGATTTAAAGAACAGAGAAATTTGAGGGGTACCTGGGTGGCTCAGTTGGTTAAGCGTCCAACTTTGGCTCAGGTCATGATCTCACAGTATGTGAGTTCAAGCCCTGCATCGGGCTCTCTGCTGTCAGCACAGAGCCTGCTTTTGGATCCTCTGTCCCCTCCTCTCTCTGCCCCTCCCTGACTGATGCGTGCTCTCTCTCTCTCTCAAAAATAAGTAAGCTTTAAGGAAAAAAAAAGAAGAACAGGGCATCTGGGAGGTTCAGTTAGTTGAGCGTCCAACTCTTAATTTTGACTCAGGTCATGATCTCCTTCAGAGATCAGAGCCTCCTTGAGATTAATTCTCCCTCTTTCTCTCTCCCCCTCCCCTGCTCTCTCTCTTAAAATAAATAAACTTTTTTTAAAAAAAGAGAAACTTGGCTTTTCTGGAATATCTGAGTGTGGCTGAGATTGTCATCCATAGCCCATCAGTCTTATGAGCTCAGTTAAGAGGAAATCCATGCTCAGTTTGCAAGAAAATCAAGTTTTTCAGCTGAAAAGCTGAGGGCCAGACATTGGGCTATAATAATAGGTGCCATTTTGTAAGGACTCTCAGAAATCTGCTAGTTGCCTTCACTTCATTTCCTGAAGTGAACACCTACATAAGCGCCCAGCCTGCGCGCGCACACACACACACACACACACCTCTTTGCCTTTACCATATTTTGAAAGAAGCACTATTCTTAGACGAATTTTTATAATTTCTCCTAACTCTTCAAGTATCTTTTAAATATTTATTTTTGAGAGAGAGACAGAGGGTAAGCAGGGGAGGGGCAGAGAGAGAGGGAGACACAGAATCCAAAGCAGGCTCCAGGCTCTGAACTGTCAGCACAGAGCCCAACGTGGGGCTCAAACTCACAAACCTCGAGATCATGACTTGAGTCGAAGTCAGACGCCCAACCAACTGAGTCACCCAGGCACCCTGCAACCCTTCAAATATTTAAATTATCATTTTATACAATCTATAAAGAGCTTGCTAAAATAATCTCCAAAGTAATAAGATTTGCCTAACATTTTCCATAGCATCTATTTTTTTTTCAACTTTAGTTTGAAATAATTATAGATTCACAGGAAATTGCAAATACAGTACAGGGAGGTCTGGCATACCCTTTACCCAGTTTCCCCCAGTGGTAACATCTTATACAAGAATAGTGTAATGTCAAATCCAGGAAATTGACCTTGGTACAATCAGTAGACTTTACTCAGATTCCTATTTCATATACGTGTGTGTGTGTGTGTGTGTGTGTGTGTGTGTGTGTGTAAATGCCCAGGAGTATTGATTGTTGGTTCATGTGACAAGTATATGTTCAGTTTTGTAAAGAAATTGCCAAACTATTTTGCAGAGTAATTATACTGTTTTGCATTACAACCAGCAATATGTGATAGAGCCAATTTCTCCGCCAACATTTGGTTTTGTCACTATATTTTATTTTAGCCATTCTCATAGCTGTATAGTGAAATCTCATTGTGGTTTTAATTTGCATTTCCCTAATACCTAATGATGTTGAATGTATTTTTACTTGCCACTGTATGTCATCTTTCTAGAAATGTCTTTCCATTTCTTTTGCCCATTTTCTAATTGATTTGTTTGTTTTCTTACTGCTGATTTTTGAGAGTTCTTTATGGCCCCTTATAGATGTTTGGTTGAGATATTTTCTTTTTTTTTTAATTTTTTTTATTTTTTAATGTTTATTTATTCTTGAGACAGAGAGAGACAGAGCATGAACGGGGGAGGGTCACAGAGAGGGAGACACAGAATCTGAAGCAGGCTCCAGGCTCTGAGCTGTCAGCACAGAGCCCGACGCGGGGCTCGAACTCATAGACCGTGAGATCATGACCTGAGCCGAAGTCAGACGCTTAACCGACTGAGCCACCCAGGCGCCCCGAGATATTTTCTGCAATACTTTTTGGGTTGCAAATACTTTCTCCCAGTCTGTCTTGTCTTTTCATCCTCTTAACGGCGTCTTTTTTTTTTTTTTAATTTTTTTTAACGTTTATTTATTTTTGAGACAGGGAGAGACAGCATGAACGGGGGAGGGTCAGAGAGAGAGGGAGACACAGAATCTGAAACAGGCTCCAGGCTCTGAGTTGTCAGCACGAGCCTGATGCGGGGCTTGAACTCACAGACCGTGAGATCATGACCTGAGCCAAAGTCGGATGCTCAACCGACTGAGCCACCCAGGCGCCCCTTAACGGCGTCTTTTTGACAGGTTTGCTCTTACATTTTTTTTAATGTTTTATTTTATTTGAGAGAGAGAGAGAGAGAGAGAACAAGTGTGAGAGGGGCAGAGAGAAGTGGTGACAGAGGACCTGAAGCAGGCTTTGCACTGACAGCAGAGAGCCTGATGCAGGGCTTGAGCTCACAAACCTGAGCCGAAGTTGGACAGTCAGCCAACTGAGCCACCCAAGTGTCCCAACATGTTTGCTCTTAATAGAGCAGAGCAAACATTTTTAAGTTTGATGAAGTCCAATTTATCAAATTTTCTCTTATGGGTTATGCTTTCAGTATTATATCTAAGAAATCTTCACCTAGCCTTAGGTTCCACAGATTTTCTCCTTTGTTTTTATCTAAGAGTTTTCTAGTTTGACATATTACATTAAATTTTTTTTAACATTTATTTATTATTGAGAGACAGAGAGAGACAGAGTGGAGGGGGGCAGAGAGAGAGAGGGAGACACAGAATCCAAAGCTGGCTCTAGGCTCTGAGCTGTCAGCACAGAATCTGATGTGGGGCTCCAACTCACAAACTGAAGCTAGAGGCTTAACTGACTGAGCCACCCAGGCACCCTGACATGTTAAATTTTAATATATGCTCCATTTTGAGTTAGTTTTTGTATAAGGTGTGAAGTCTACGTTAAGGTTCATTTCTTTGGCTATGGACATCCAATTCCTGTAACACCATTTGTTGAAAAGACTATCTTTCCTCCATTGAATGTTTTGTACTTTTGTCAAAAATCACTTGGTTATATTTGTGTGGATTTGTTTCCCTATACTATTCTATTAATGAATGTATCTATCCCTTCGCCAGTATCTCACTGTTTTGTTTAGTGTAGTCTTCTCATATCAGATCCATTTTTATTCTTTTATTTTTTTAAGCTTATTTATTTTGAGGGAGAGAGAGAGCAAGTGGGGGAAGGGCAGAGAGAGAGGGAGAGAGAGAGAATTCCAAGCAGGCTCCACACTGTCAGCACAGAGTCCAACGTGAGGCTCGAACCCATGAACTGTGAGATCATGATCTGAACCAAAATCAAGAGTAGGACACTCAACTGACTGAGCCACCAGGCGCCCCGAAATCCATTTTTAAAAAACATTTCTTGGGGCGCCTGGGTGGTTCAGTTGGTTGAGTGTCCAACTTCAGCTCAGGTCATGATCTCGCAATTTGTGAGTTCGGGCCCCGTGTCGGGCTCTGTGCTGATAGCTCAGAGCCTGCAGCCTGCTTCGAATTCTGTGTCTCCCTCTCTCTCTGCCCCTCCCCTGCTCATACTCTGCCTCTCTCTGTCTCTCAAAATTAAATAAATGTTAACAAAAAATTAAAAAAAAACATTTCTCTGAAAAATAGCTATCTTTTTCTTTGAGTGCTTATATATGCCAGGCATTGCTTTAAGAGCTTCATAAGCATAAACTTATTTAATCTTCACAAAATCCTATGAAATGATAATATTTAGGCCCATCTTATAGATGAGAAGTTAAGTAGCTTTCTTAATATGCAGATTTGGAACTCAGGCCCACATGCTAGCCACCATGTTTCTGTGCTCTCTGAGGTGAGCAGATTTTTATCTCCTCACAGAAATGCTTTTACTGGACTCTGCTCTGGCATTTTGTCACCAACCTACATTGAGAGCCATCATAACGAACAGCTCAATGAAACTTACTGCACTTACTGGGCATTTACTGGGCAAGTTGATGAGGATGTGGTTCACTAGGTCACATGATGCCCTCTTTAGGAGGACAGATGGGAAAAATGTCTCTCAGACCTCAGTACCAGGAATAGATAGATTTCTCCTGAGTAAGTGGTTTGTTTTTATCTCTTGGACATGGTGAAATTGTATAAATGATTACATTTCCCACTTTGTGCTGGATGCTAAAAAGCTCAGAGTCAAATTTTCAGCCTATCTTTAGCAATGATGTGTACTCGATCTAATATTACGTCTGACTTCATCTTAGTTTTCTACTCTAACTTTCTTTTCTCCCTTATTTCCTCACTCACTTTTTTTCTTTAGTCTTTCTAAAAATCAAAATATACAAGTACGTAGTAGGAAATAAAATAAAATACAAAGCTTTTAACAACGGTAGCAAACAAAGTGGCAGTCTCTGCCCACTCCTCCCCACCTGTGATTTCTGCTGTGCAGTGCCAACCATACTCACATCGTTTAGCTATTTTTTGTGGTGTTTATTCTGCTTTTTTTCCCCTTGACTTTTCAATTTAGGTATTATCTCATTTCCTATTGCATAGGGTAGGATTTTGCTTTCTCATACCACCCTCTACAACACACACCCTTCAGCTGCAACCATCCTCCCATTATAATTATATCACAGTTTTGGCTAAACTCATTTTTAGTGTTTAGATTATTATGCCTGTGGAAATACTGTTCACAGGTGAGCTTCTCACTTTGTATTGCTTTGTATCTTACATAATAGTTTTGTTTTCCCTTAGGTTAATAATTATCTTTTTTTAAATTTCAGTTTCATAGGGCAATCATTAATGTCTACTCAAGTCCTCTGACAGAATTGTGAATTTCTCCTCCATCAGTGTTGTGTTTGTTTGTTTGTTTGTTTGTTTGTTTTTCTCACAGACACCTCTTCTGGTGCTTTCCATCGTTCAGCTTAGGTCTGGACCGGTAGCTCTCTAGGCCAGCTGTCCAGCTGCCGTTCCAAGACTTCCCTTTTACATCATTTTAGGAATTTCTTCTGCATCTCTCTTTTGTTGGATTCCTTGTTTGCCAGATCTCATATTTTCCTTTTGGTTTACTCACTTGGTTTGGTGGAGCTCATCCTGCAATAGCTTCCTGAGAAAAAGTTCATAAAAAGTAAAATTTTTTGAGACCTAGCATGTCTAAAAATGCCTTTGTTTTAGCAGCACACTTGAATGGTAGTCTGGGTATAGGATTATAGGTTGGAAATTATTTTCCCTTGGGATTTTAAAGGCATTGCTTCTTTGTTACCTAGCTTTTCACCTTGCTCTTGAGAAATTTGATGCTAACACCTACTCTCTGGAAGGTTTTGAGATCTTCCCTTCCTTCCAAATGTTCTGAAATTTCACGTTGATACACCTTAGAACAGGGTCTTTTATAATCTATTGTGTGGAATGAACTCAACACAATGAACCCTTTTCAGTCTGAAAACACATTTCCTTCAGTTTTGAGAAATTACCATGTATATTCTTTTTTTAATGTGTGTCCTTATTTTCAGCATTCTCTCCCCTCCATTTTCTCTGCTCCCTCTTTCTAGTACTCTTGATTCAATTGTTGGATCACTTAAACTGATATAATTTTCTTCCTATCTTTCCTTTTTTTTTCTTTTCTGGGAGATTTTCTTCACTCTGTCTTCTAACTCTTCTAGTGAATTTTATATTGTTAGTTTTTAAAGTTCTATCTGGTTCTCTGACTGTCCCCTTCCCCCATTCCTGTTTTTGTTTTGCTCTGTTTTTAAATGACATCTTGTCCTTGCTCTGTGGGTGCAGTATCTTCTCTTACCTCTCCGAGGATATTAATTTTGATGTTTGAAGTTTTCTTTTACTTCCTACATGTCATCTCCCACTGAACTCTTTTTGTTTGTATTTCACATTAGTGACTTTTCATAAATTCACAGGGGGGCATTAGTGACTTTAATATGAATATGTCTATTCATATTAAAGAGTGAGACACTTAAATGCCCCCCCCCCCCCCTGTGAATAGGCAGAGCTTGTTGACTGTTAGGATTCACAGTAATTTAACATATCTTTTTTGGTGGGAGGGACCTCCAAATGTCATTATGTGAAGATCTTTTCTCGTAAGCTAGTCAGTCAGTCAGTCAGTCAGTCAGAGGAATTCTTTTGCATGGGAGTTTATAAACTGGCTTCTAGCCTTCTGGGAGCTTATCAGGTGAAAGGGACTGGAGGGTGGGGGCGACGGGAGTTCATCATTCCTTATAGAGACTTTCATTTAATCCTCTGTCTTCCACTGTGTCTGGTGCACCAGATCTAGAGCCTTTGACCCAGCCTCTCAAAAGAAGAAACTGCCTGGCCTCTTTTAGGGTGGTGAAAGGGTAGTCACTTGGCTGTGCTGTTGCAAAAAAGATCTAGGCATTTAACTGGTCATTATAAAGACTTTGAAATAATCTTTTCTTCCTATGCCACATTCCCATCTTCAGAGGCACCTGGTGTCTCCAATTTCCGAATATTCCAGGGTTCTGGGGTTCAACTTCTCTTACTTCTTTCAGCTGCTTTCTTTGATTTGTCCCCACATAAGGGAGCCTGAGTCCTGATTCAGGAGTAAAAAAAAAGTTTGCAGTCAACATCAGAGAAATGGTACCTACAGTCAGATACAAAAGATGAGCAAGAAACAAGAAGCGTTCTGAAACTGAAAGAGTAATCATATTAAAAGTCACAGTCTTTGTCTACCTTCTCTACATATTTCTCCATTTGAAAAGACTGCTCTTTGAGCTACTGTGCTGAAGAGGACCAGTAGTTTCTTCTGCTGACCCCAAACGGCCCTGAGGGAGAGGCAAGGCTGTCTGTAGAAGAATGAATCCCAAGGTCAGAAACCTGGAGGTTGTAGAAAGATTGAGAAGTGTGTCCAGGCTTGAGGACTAAGGTCAACGACAAAATGAGGATGGAGAAGGGCCAATTTTATGTGGCTCTTGATGTCGAAGTGCCCAAGAGGGCCTGATTTCTTAAAGGAGCTACTGGGGAGGGGCCTGGGTTGTGGTTTCCAGCCTCCCTGTCCAGTTGGCCTTTGAAGACTGACTGGTTGATAGAAATCTACTGGTTAGGGACATTTCACTTTATTACACTAAATATAGTGGGTCTTTACAAAACTTGGAGGCCTTCCTACACAAAGAGAATGCTGTTAATATGTTCTCCATCCAAGGACATGAGCTCTGGGTTGTTGTTCCAGTGGGATGTGTGCTGCAAGACTCAGCCAGAGCAGCCATCTGCTGCCAACTTTGGACCCTAGGGAATGTGCAAGAAGGAATGATTGTGTCCTTAATATCACATTTAATAACCTTAAATAAGGGTAGGTAGAGCCCAGCTTCACTTATGAGATGACTCAGTTGGTACACAAGACATTTACTAAAGGAAGGAAGGAAAATAGGAAGGAAAGAAAGAGCTTTGTTCTCATTTATAGCTTTGTCTTTCAGAAATTTTGAAGTGTAATGATATAATAATAATAATAATAATAACATTTGAAACTGTAATACAGAGATTTACTACAAAAGGGTGTTGAAATCCCAGTGGCAAGACAATGACTTAACTCTCTGATCATGAGAGAAAAATCAGTGGGGGCAAACAAAAGAAACAAACAAGATGGTGATTGGTAACCAGAGGAATTTAAGCTCCCCTCCTCCTGGTGACACTGAGAGACTCCCGCAACTCCCTCAGCATCTGGAACTTATTTGACTGTGGGTGGAGGGAGACAAGTGACAGCTAGTAGCTTTCTGGAAAGATGGGATAGAAAAGCTCAGGGCCTGGCACAGCCAGAGAGCTGAAGAAGAAAAGAAATGACCATGAGACAGAAGCGGAACTGAGACTTCCTGGCTGCTTCTAGTATTCAGCACCTCCAATGGGGACCCAGGAAAACAAAGTCTCCAAAAGGAGAAGAAATAGCATCAATGTTACTGGTAAGGTCAATGAGCTTTCCAGATGTAGATCACCCAGGGATTCTTAATATCTCATATGTGATAGCCACACAAAGCCTGTGTGTTAGACAGTATTTTTCTGTTTAAAAAAAAAACTGATGTAACTCTTGCATACTGAGTCCCCCAAAAACTGACTCTGAGATGAAGGTTTGTCTGCGGGAAGTTTACTGGAGAGTGCCCAGGGATTCAATACCAGTAGAAGAGTGAAGGAAGTAAGACTGGGTAGAAGGAGGAGTTGTATTGCAGTGAAGTCACAACATGGGTCTCTCAGTCAGTCCTGTGGGGAACTCTGTCCTGCCTTGGAGCAAAGCAGGCTGAGCCTTCATCCCTGGGCATGGACTCATCATTCTGTGTGAGCAAGATGACTCCCTGGCTGAGGACAATATCAAAAGAGCAGTTCATCTGAGGGCCATCAGCTGCCAATATTGCTAGCAGCTGAGGGTCTGATTGCCTCAATCCAGAAAGGAGGACTTGAGTGGCACACCACAGCATTCATTACAGCAAACCCTTTGCACTGGATCCACTCACTTTGCATAATAAGTTCTGAGAACTCCTCCAGTATCCCTGTTGGTGTCTTTTGCCAGGGAAATTTACAAGAGTAAGGTTACTAGGACAAACTACAGTCACCAGGCCCCCTGGTACTGCTCCTGGTCTGAAGGTTGCAACTGATATTCAGCTCCCTCCTCTCCAGCCCATTTTCTTTTCCCTCACTCTCATCTCCATTTGCCATCAACATTGGCAAAGAGTTTCTGAATCAATCACCAGGACCTCTAAACCCACAGAGTTTAGACTTGCTGGGACAAGAAGCATAAATACCACAAGTGGGTCACTGTGAGTGATGGTAAGCAGGGCTCAGAGCCACTCCTACTTCCTTCCCTTCGATTCCAGAACCACGTATTATG
Organism: Panthera uncia; assembly: GCF_023721935.1. Classification (NCBI taxonomy): domain Eukaryota; kingdom Metazoa; phylum Chordata; class Mammalia; order Carnivora; family Felidae; genus Panthera; species Panthera uncia. The sequence continues at coordinate 42,651,899 of NC_064808.1, read as the reverse complement.
CCTACAATAATTGTTGATTTACAGTGTATGCTGCATCTTAGAAGACGACACTCCATTTTTGCAAGGTGTCACCTCCAAAGTGGTAGCTCAGTTGTACTTCCAAAAGGCCATTTCATCACTCTGTCAAGCTGACAGCTTCTGTGTAGTGTGGTATGAAATGGGAAAAGTGGATCCCACGGTTATGTGCCACTGTTGCAGCTACTGTGTGTGAAATGGCGCCTGGGTCCCATAAAAATATTACACAGAATTCCATGTTTGTGGATCAAACACTGTGTGCCTTTAGGTGGTGGTACCGGCTGAAGCGTAAGGGCAGGAAAGGCAAACCTATACCCCAAATATGTATCCATTCCACTCAAAATGAATCACTGCCCCTTCCAGTGTAATCAACTTGTCATCAAGTGGCTGGTTGCTCTCCCAGAAGAATGGTGCTGTATTGGGGACTTAGGCTTGGTATCTCTTGGTGACAAGTTGGACAGAGGGAGAAGTAAACAGTTACAACAAAGGCTCCCATCCGGAGCTCTGGGATGAGATGACCCTTCCTCTGAAGGCTTCCTTGTGCTTCCTCTGTGCTTCCTTGAGCAAGAGAGTCTGACCTCCCCCCACGCCCATCACTGGCCAGACATTAGATGGTGGCTGCTCCCAAGGCCAGTGGGCACAACCTTGGGCAAGGCAGCTTTCGTCAGCTGAGGGAGGGCAATTCTTGAAGAGATGCTCATCCGAGAGTTGTCAGCCAACTCCCCCTGCAGCTGGAGAAATGAGTGCCTCAGTCTTGAGTGGGAGATCTAAGGAGGTGGTATACCACAGAATCCAGTACAATGACCAAATTGTAGGAGTTTCCGTTCTAAATTTCAGATTTTCTGAGGAGTTCTAGAATGCAGATGGGTTGGAGTTAGGATAGAGAATTGTGAGATATGTCACCTGCCAAATTTCATAATTGATTATCTGGGAAGATTAATTGAAAACTGCATCATAATATATGCAGTGGGGTTTTTTTGTTGTTGTTGGTCAAGGCAAAAAAATTCCAAATGGATCAAGAAGAACTACAAATTGGGGCGCCTGGGTGGCGCAGTCGGTTAAGCGTCCGACTTCAGCCAGGTCACGATCTCGCGGTCCGTGAGTTCGAGCCCCGCGTCGGGCTCTGGGCTGATGGCTCGGAGCCTGGAGCCTGTTTCCGATTCTGTGTCTCCCTCTCTCTCTGCCCCTCCCCCGTTCATGCTTTGTCTCTCTCTGTCCCAAAAATAAATAAAAAACATTGAAAAAAAAATTAAAAAAAAAAAAAGAACTACAAAGAAGCCTTTTTTCATAAAATAGTCACCATTTATGAGATTCTGCTTCCTTCCTTTAAAAATCTTTATTGTTGGGGTGCCTGGGTGGCTCAGTCGGTTAAGCGTCCGACTTCGGCTCAGGTCATGATCTCACGGTTCGTGAGTTCAAGCCCTGTGTCGGGCTCTGTGCTGACAGCTCAGAACCTGGAGCCTGTTTCAGATTCTGTGTCTCCCTGTCTCTCTCTGACCCTCCCCCGTTCATGCTCTGTCTCTCTCTGTCTCAAAAATAAATGAACGTTAAAAAAAATTTTTTTAAAATCTTTATTGTTGTGTAGACATAATGTTTACATAGTCTTAACAGGAAGTCGTTTGCATACTATTTTTGTTTTTCCTTTTCCATTAATACACATCGTTCACAGATTTATTGTTTTTTATTAGCAATTCAGTATTCTAACAATTTTAATATAGCAATGTTTTCATAATGACTTATTGCCTCTATTTGGGGCATTTGACTTATATCCAGTTTTCCACACAAGTAAGTTGTACATATTTAAAAATCATTTTTAAAATCTTTTTCTTTTTTCTTTCCCAAAGTAGGATTAACCGTATATCCCCTGTTGCTTTTTAGGAGGGTTTTCTTAATTTGCAGTGATATCAGCAATGTTCAAATGCCTGTTTACCCATTACTATGCTAACATTGGATCTTTCTCACTTGTACTTTTTTTTAAGTTTACTTATTTTTAAAAAATTTTTTAAAGTTTATTTATTTTGAAAGAGACAGAGAAAGGCAGGGAGGGGCAGAGAGAGGGAGAAAGAGAATCCAAGCAGGCTCCACACTGTCAGTGCAGAGCCCGATGCAGGACTCGAACTCACAAACCATGAGACCATGACCTGAGCCGAAATCAAGAGTCAGCCGCTTAACCAACTGAGCCACCTTAGTACCCCTGAAGTTTATTCATTTATTTTGAGAGAGAGGGAGAGAGAGAGAGAGAGAGAGAGAGAGAGAGAAGGTGCGGGGGGTGGGGGTGGGCAGAGAGAGAAAGGGAGAGAGAGAATCCCAAGTAGACTCCACGCTGTCAGCACAGACAGAGCTGGATGTGGGGCTCAATTCCACAACTCTGGAATCATGACCTGACCTGAAATCGAGAGTTAGATGCTTAACCAGCTGAGCCACCCAGGCACCCCTCACTTGTACTTTTGATACAATGAATTGTCACCTCATCATCGTTTTAAATTCAGCTTCCTTCCTTATTGCTGAGGCTGGGAATTTTCCCAGGTGTTTATTTACTTTTAAAATTTTTTGTTATTTATATCTTTTGGCTGTTTATCTTTCCCTAAAAGGGTACTGAGTTTTTATATTTCTATCAGTCCCTTATATATTATAGATAATAAACTTTATTTGACATTTCTTTTCAGTGGTTTCTCATTCTGTTGCTCTTTGTCTTGAATTCACTTTTTAATTAAATAGTTGGCTTTATGTTTTATAGCATAAAAACCACACTAATCTTGCCAGTAATGATTTCTTTAAGAGTTTCAATATGCCAACATTGATACCTTGTTTTCTTTTAGGAAAGAAATATTATTGGATTGTCTTCTGTATTTTATGATACATTTTTGAAATTTTTATCTTCAAATGAAAATAGATTTCAGTTTAATTATTAAACTCCTCCAAATCTATTGTGGCAAAATATAGTGGGTTATGTATTTCTAGTCTTTTAATATATTTATATTCTTTTAAGTAATATCTAGTTTCTCCCCTATGGCTTGACAGGGATTCATTTATTTGTTGCTTATTTCAACAATTTTTTCATGTATTAATTTATTGTGTGGATTTGAATTTATTTCTCAAATTTCTAATTTGGTTAATTGGTCTACTTTTTAAAAAATATTTATTTATTTGTTTATAAAGTTTATTTCTTTATTTTGAGAGACAGGGAGAGAGCAAGTGGGGTTGGGGGGAGGCAGAGAGAGGGAGAGACAGACTCCCAAACAGGCTCCACAATGTCAGCACAGACACAGGGCTGGAGCTCACAAACCATGAGATCATGACTTGAACCAAGATTAAAAGTAAAATGCCTAACTGACTCAGCCATCCAGGCACCCCAATGTTTATTTTGAGAGAGAAGAGGAAGAAGGGATAGAGAGAGAGGGAGAGGGAGAATCCCAAGCAGGCTCCACACAGATGCCCCTCAATCTGTCTGCATTTTTTAAAAATCCAGTATTATAAGACTCTTCCCTCATATTTCCCCCTAAGAAGGAAAGTAATTTTGGTTCTAAAATATGCACATAATGGGGTGCCTGGGTGGCTCAGTCGTTTAAGCATCTGACTTGGGCTCAGGTCATGATCTCATGGTTCGTGATTTCAAGCTCCACATTGGGCTCTGTGCTGTCAGCGTGGAGCCTACTTTGGATCCTCTGTCTCCCTCTCTCTCTGCTCCTCCCCCACTCACATTCTCTCTCCCTCTCTCTCTCTCTCTCTCTCTCTCTCAAAAATAAATAAACATTAAAAAAATAATAAAATATACACATAGGACCATAGGCATATGCATATGAATATGGAGACATAAAAATAGTCTGAAAGGTTAACGTTGGAGGGTTGGATTACAGATGAACTATATACATTTCTTGTCATTTATCTATAAATTCTAATATACATTACATTAAAATTAACATATCACTTTATTGCTTAAAAAAGGAGAAACTCTTCAAACAAAATTAAGAAAACAAAAATATTAATTATGAAATAAAAGGCAATTATTAGGAAAATAAAAAGAAAGGGTAGGTTGGGGAATATGTCACATTGGGGGCAAACTCAGACAAATGGTAATTCCTCTCAAGTCCGTTATGTGACTATGCTTGACCACTATGCAGACCACTGTGTAAGCACATCTCTGATAGCTGCCCCTGACATTTCAGAAGTGTCTTCCATCTCCTGTTCCAGCCTGTCTCAGTCCTATTTCTGGATTCTACTACTTGTGACTGCAACTATACCTGCCATTGGTGTTTGACCCAGTTGGTTACCACAGTGATTACCACTCACTGATTCCTTTCTAGATTTCTGATATCAGATTTTGTGCTGTGTTGGGGCAACTGCTAAAATCTCTTTGTTATCCTTCCTCAATCATCAACCCTCCTCACCCCCATACTTCGCATCCATCCCCAGCGCTACCGACTTCTGGACTGTCTTGTTCTCAGCTGCACCAGATCATTTGGGCTGACAAACCATCTACTCAAGATAGCCATGCCCTGAATGTGGAGTTTTGGGGTTTTTTTTGTTTTTGTTTTTTTTTGGCTCAGAAATGCATACCTGCTGATAAGAGAAACGGGTTGTGATTTCCGCACTCTGGCTCAAAACAACCAAACCAAGCTCAGCACTAGAGCTGGCCAGGTAGCAATTAGAGTCCAGTCAGGAGAAGAGGAGCCACTGTAGACATGTTAAACAGAAGGGATTTAATTCAGGGAATTTGTTACACAGCAGTTGGAAAGCTGGAAAAGCAGCAAAAGGGGAAGCTAGGAAAACCAGAGATTTATATTTCAGGAAATAGCTACTGCCTCCCACACTAGCAGAACAAAAGGGAAGACGTGGCATGAACATCCTGCAGGGCTGCTGCTGCTTCAGGAGCTGGAACTTCGTGGACTGTGATATGGCCTAACCAGTGCCCAGAGCTGGGGGATCAGGGAGGCACCAGGAAGGGTCCTTCAGATGTGGAGAGAGTTGCCTTGGTCCGTGGTTTTAGTGCACTGAGGTCCTACTATTCTGCTTCCATCCTCAGTGAGGTGAAATTACTTGACAGAGTCTTAAAATAAGCTTCATTTTACTTGAGCTACCTTGTCTCACAAACAAACCCTCCCGAGACACCCACTGTGGTCGTCAGCCTTGGCCTCTTCCCGCATGTTCTCCTTCACCATGCTGATTCAGAACAGACCCGTCAACTGGGAGTTGAACTGCCCGAGAGTTCTGATCATGGCTGGTCTGTGATATCACAGTGTTTTTAAATGCAGGAAAGGGAAGTTCTGAAACATGATCTTTTTTCCTCCCAGAACACTAACCGTTTTGTATGCTTCTTTTCAGGTGCATTGTACCATTGTTTTGTATTTTATAGTTATAAAACTCTTAATGCTCCATTAATTAGCATTGCATAAAGTCTGTCAACAGGAAGCGTTACCTTCACATTTGTTTAGTCTCTCCAGTTATGAGCAAGGTTAACTCCCCATCTTGTCTGATTTCCTTTTACTGTGTCATTAAGGTTTTGGGGTTTTCTTTATGGTTTGTGTTAGGCAGACATTAAAAGTTTAAGTGGGCATTCAAGGTCTTGGTTGTGAATGGATTGCTTTTTTCATGCTTTCATTTTTGGCTATTGATTGTAACAACTACATATTTTCAAATCTGTTTATGTTCGCTGCTGACCACTTGAGGAAATGAGGAATTGTCCAGTGTGAGAAGGGGTGCAGAGCAGAGATGGATTTGTGTCACATTCACATGTTCCGTGTCTCTTGTGGACAATGTTTGAGTAATGCATAGCCTTTGTGAACACTGGGGGGTGTCCCTTCCCCCTTTTTCCCTGGGAATGAGCCAAGTTAATTGACCTGTGCTAGCACCAAATCCATGTCCTTAAACCCTCTGAGGGCATAGTCAGTACAGACGTTTGCTTTCAGCAGCTCTCATTTCTAATAATTAGAGCTACCTCGGCCACTTTGGGAAATATTAATTTCTATGATATAAAAGACTGAAATGACTATTTGGAGATTGATTGCAGGTTTTCAGGCAATGGATTAAAGGTTGGTCTAAACAATGTCTTAAAAATACAGTGTACTTTGAAAATTGCTCATGTAATATGTGTCCACTATACAAAAATAAGAAAATGCCCATAAGTTAAAAAGAAAGAAAGAAAGAAAGAAAGAAAAGAAAGAAAGAAAGAAAGAAAGAAAGAAAGAAAAAAAGAAGGAAAGAATGCTCACAATCTTACTACTAAGAGATGACTACTGTTATTTTGGTGTCTTTTCTTCCAAATAGTTCCCTGTGTCTGATGTACATGATTACACAAATAAATATGCATACTCGTGGGACTTTCAGTCTCCATAATCATGCAAACCATTTCCTACAATCAATCCCGTCTTACATACCTGTATCTATCTATCTATATCAATATTCACATCTGTATCTACAACCCTGTTCTTGTTTCTCTGGAGAGCCCTAACTAATACACTCAGTTTCTCCATTGGTAACATCTTGCAAAACTATAATACAGTATCACAAACAGGGTATTGATATTGATACGAACATTCCATCACCACAAGAATCCCCATGCTGCCCTTTTATTTATTTATTTTTTTAATGTTTCATTATTAATTTTTGAAACAGAGAGAGAGAGAGAGAGAGAGAGAGAGAGAGCGTGAGTGGAGGAGGGGCAGAGAGAGAGGGAGACACAAAATCCCAAGCAGGCTCCAGGCTCTGAGCTATCAGCACAGAGCCCGATGTGGGGCTTGAACCCAGGAACCTCGAGGTCATGACCTGAGCCAAAGTTGGAAGCTTAACCAGCTGAGCCACCCAGGCACCCCTCCCATGCTGCCCTTTTATAAGGCAACTCTGTCCCATTCTCCTCACCTCTACTGAGTCTGTTATCCCTGGCAGCCATCAATTTGTTCTTCATTTCTGTAATTTTGTTATAGAATTTCAAGAATGCTCTATAAATAGAATCATACAATATGTACTTTTCTTGGTTTTTTTTCCCACATAACATAATTCTTTTTTTAACTTCTCAAAATTCATAATTTTTTCACTTTGTGTAATTTCACATAGTATGCAAAATGTAGCATGTATCAATAATGTGTTTTGGTTTTTTGTTTTTTTATTATTGCTGAGTATTCCATGGGGTGGATATACCCGATTTGTTTAGCCATTCACCCACTAAAGTACATCTGGGTTGTTTCCAGCTTTTGGCTATTATAAATAAAGCTGCTATAAACATTCATGTAAAGATTTTTGTGTGAACGGAAGTCTCCGTTTATCTGGGATAAACACCCAGGAGTGCAATTGCTGGGTTGTATGGGGTTGTATGTTTAGTGTTCTTTTTAATTTTTTAATTTAAATTTTTTTAAATGTTCACTTCTTTTTGAGAGAGAGAGAGAGAGAGAGAGAGAGAGCGGGGAAGGGGCAGAGTGAGAGGGAGACACAGAATCTGAAGCAGGCTCCAGGCTCTGAGCTGTCAGCACAGAGCCCGACATGGAGCTCAAACTCACAAACTGCCAGATCATGACCTGAGCTGAAGTCAGATGTTTAACCGACTGAGCCACCCAGGTGCCCCATGGATGTTTAGTGTTTTTTTAAAACTACCAAACTTTTCCAGAGTGGCTGTACCATTTTACAGTCCCACCCGCAGTGGGACCAGCAAGCGATCTGGTTTCTCTGCATCTTCAACAGCATTTGGTGTTACTTTTTATTTTAGCCATCCTAATAGGTATGAATTTCTGTAATAGTTATAGTGCTACTTCAAATGATCTATTCCACATTGGGTGAGTTTGGTTGGTTTGTGTTTTTCAAGGAATCAGTCCATTTAACCTAAGTTGTCAAATTTATGTATGTAGAGTTGTTCCTAGTATTGTTTTTTAAAAAAACTGATTTCTCTTGCCATTTGCAACAGTATGGATGGAGCTAGAGGGTATTAAGCATAGTAAGTCAGTCAGAGAAAGACCAATACCATGTAATTTCACTCATATGTGGAATTTAAGAAACAAAACAAATGAGCAAAGGGAAAAAGAAAGAGAAAGATTAACTAGGAAACAGTTCCTTAACTGTAGAAACAAACTGATGGTTACAGAGGGGAGGTAGGTGGGGGGATGGGTGAAATAGGTGATGGGGATTAAGGAGGGCACTTGTGATGAGCACCAGGTGTTATATGGAAGTGTTGAATCACTATGTTGTACACCTGAAACTAATATTATACTGTATGTTAACTAACTGGAATTTAAATAGAAACTTAAAAAAAATCATTGATTTCTGCTATTTATTATTTCTTTTGCTTTGGGTTCATTTTGTTCTTTTTCGAGTTTCTTCAACGGAAGCTTAGATGATTGATCTGAGATTTTTCCTCTTTTCTAATACGTGCACTTAGTGTTATAAATTACCCTGAAAGAGATCTTCTATATTGCATGGAGAAACCTTAGTGTAACTGCCACGTATATAGCTCCCTACCGAGGAATTCAATTTAATTCAGCAAATATTTATGGAGTGCTTGGGCCAGGCACTATTCTAAATCCTCGTATACATCAGGGAACAAAGCAGACAAAGATCTCTATCTTTGTGGAATTTACATTCTAGCTGGGGGAGACATGCAATAAATAGCATGCATAATTTAGATAGTATGTTAGAAAGCGGTAAGTAGAGGAACAAAAAGTACTGTAGGAGAAGAGGAATGGATATGGGGAACTATCGTGTTTAATACTATAGTACTTACAGTACTGCATTTGATACTACAGGTGTAGTATTGAATAGGTTGGTCAGGCAGACCTTGTGGAGGAGTAAAGATCTAAAGGAGTTGGTCAAGCCAGTATCTGGGGGGTATGCTTCAGACAGGTGGGGCGGCGAGAGCAAAGGCCCTGTGATGGGAGCATGCCTGGATGATCTGAGGAAAAGCAAGGCAGACAGTGTGGCTGGAGCAGAGTAAGCAAGACAGAAAGTGGTAAAAATGAAGTCAGATTATAATGGGGGCCAGGTCTTTAGGTCTTGCTCTGAGTGAAATTCACATTGCAATATGTGAAGCAAAGGAATGACATGACCTGGTTTAGGTGTTCAAGGAATCACTCTGGGTGCTATGTGAGGAATAGAGTACAGAGTAGAGAAGCAGGTGACCTCATGGCAGGTGAGAGGCAGTGTGGCTTGGAACAGGTAGCAGCAGCAGGCATGGTGAGAAGTGATTACATTCTAAATACATTTCCAGAGTAGAGTTAATAGGTGTTCTTCATAGATTGGACTCGGGGTGTTCAAAAAACATAGACAGCTGTTGCAGCAATTTCTTGCTTGACATGTCTCCAAAGGCAAGGGAAATAAAAGCAAAAATGAACTATTGGGACCTCATCAAGACAAAAAACTTCTGCACTACAAAGGAAACAATCAACAAAACTAAAAGGCAACTGACAGAATGGGAAATATATTTGCAAAGGACATATCAGATAAAGGGCATATCAGATAAAGGGTTGGCATCCAAAATCTATAAAGAACTTACCAAACTCAACACCCAAAAACAAATAATCCAGTGAAGAAATGGGCAGAAGACATGAATAGACACTTTTCCAAAGAAGACATCAGATGGCTAACAGGCACATGAAAAGATGCTCAACATCACTCATCATCAGGGAAATACAAATCAAAACCACACTGAGATAACACCTCGCACCAGTCAGGGTGGCTAAAATTAACAACTCAGGAAACAACAGATGCTGGCGAGGATGTGGAGAAATGGGAACCCTATTGTACTGTTGGTGGGAATGCAAACTGGTGCAGCCGCTCTGGAAAACAGTGTGGCGGTTCCTCAAAAAATTAAAAATAGAACTACCCTACGACCCAGTGATAGCACTACTAGGAATTTATCCAAAGGATACAGGAGTGCTGATTAATAGGGGCACATGCACCCCAATGTTTATAGCAGTGCTTTCAACAATAGCCAAACTATGGAAAGAGCCTAAATATCCATCAACTGATGAATGGATAAAGATGTGGTTTATGTATACAATGGAATACTACTTGGCAATGAGAAAGAAGGAGATCATGCCATTTGCAGCAATGTGGATGGAACCAGAGGCTATTATGCTAAGTGAAGTAAGTCAGTCAGAGAAAGACAGATATTATATGTTTTCACTCATATGTGGAACTTAAGAAACTTAACAGAAGACCATGGGGAAAGGGAGGAGAAAAAAAGTTACAGAGAGGGAGGGAAGCAAACAACAAGAGGCTCTTAAATACAGAGAACAAACTGGGGTTGATGGGGGTGGCAGGGGAGAGAGGAAATGGGTGATGGGCATTGAGGAGAGCGCTTGTTGGGATGAGCACTGGGTATTGTATGTAAGCAATGAATCATGGGAATCTACCCCCAAAACCAAGAGCACACTGTATATCCTGTATGTTAGCCAACTTGATAATAAAATAAAAAGAAAAACAAAAAACCACAGGCATCTGGATAACCACCTTGATATTGATCCATAGGTGGATCACCTAAACATAGGTGACCACATTCCATACCACATGCACCCCTCCCACCTGTACAACCCTGCTTGCGGCTTATTGGACAATGGGAGGCACTTACCTAGGAGCAGCTAATCAATAGGCTGGACATGAGCCTATAGAGTATCCTGGCATGGAAGTTTCGCTCAAGAAGGTGGCAATTAACTGTGCCAATGATTTTCTCTTTCAGGAATCAGAACTGGTGAAATAAGAAAAGATGATCAGTGAAAGCAGAAGCTGAAAGACACAGAGAGAAGGCAGTATTCAGACTTCATGAGTAAGCAGAAGCAATGAATAAACAAGAGCTCTGAGCAAACAAAAGCCTCACGAGGTAGCAAAAAAGATATACAAAGTGACGAAGGAAGTGATAGACCATAACTAAGAGTATCAAATTCTCAGGAGAAAGTCAATGGCCTGGGTCACGGGCCAACCCTGAAGCCAGAGGTACAGTCACCTCCTGTGTTACCGGAGGTGGGGGAATAGTACTAGACAGGCAAAGACTACAGGTGTGCCCCAGCCATGTAAAGTCAGGCTGGAATCAGCTCTGTAAGAGCCAGCACTACATTTGAGCCAAAATTCTGAGGGTACAGGGAAGCCAGAGAGAGGAGCGGAAAGCTGTCTACCAAGAGAAGCAGAAAGTGTAGCAGGTGCTCAGAGAGAAGCAGGGATGGCAGATGGTACGGCCACAAGACACACCACTGCATCTCACCTACCTGTTTCAGTCCCATCCTGGGGTGTCCTGGCTGTGCTGACCGCTGCACGTTAGAGCTCCCAGAGCGTGTCCTTTGTAAAAGTTTGAAATACCTCCTTCCTGCTTGCATTAGTGGGAGTCGTTTTTGGTTAATGCTCCAGGGATAAAAATGGTACGTTTGGCTGGAAATTTCTTGGTGCCTACTTATCCCTCTGGATTGAGCATGGCAGACAAGGTATAAAAGGTGAAGACGCAAATATATGGGATAAAGAACTAGCTGGAGGGGTGCTTGGGTGGCTCAGTCGGTTAAGCGTCTGACTCTTGATGTCAGCTCAGGTCATGATCTCACAGTTTGTGAGTTCGAGTCCCACATCAGGCTCTGTGCTGACAGTGTGGAGCCTGCTTGAGAGTCTGTCTCTCTTCCTCTTCCCTTTCCCTTCTCTCTCTCTCTCCCTCTCTCTCTCTCTCTCTCTCAAAAAAAATAAACAAATGAAAAGTTGAAAAAAAAAAAAACTAGCTGGAACCATGTGAAGCATTTTACATACCTTCTCTCATTTAATCTGTAGGGTCAGGGAGGTAGCATTATGGCTCACAGGGAGGCTCAAAGAGGGTAAGTACGGTCCGTCTTCATTATTCACTTAATCTGTATTTGCAAATTTGCCTACTCACTAAAATTTATTTGTAAGCCTAAATCAATACCCCCAGTGCTTTCGCAGTATTTACAGACCTGTGCAGCGTGGTGAAAAAATTGAGTTGTTCAGCGTGCATGTTCCCAGCTAACCTAAAAAAAGCAACACTCTGAAACCTTTCTGTTTCAGCTCTCACACTGTAAACAAGTTTCCGTTTTGCAGTGTATTTAGTGCTACATTTTTCACATTTTGTGCTGTTTGTTGATGACTTCACTGTTTAAAATGGCCTCAGTTGTAATGTTGAAGTGCTGTCTGGCGTTCCTAAGCCCACGAAGGCCGTGACGTGCCTTACGCTGAAAATATGTGTCAGATAAGCTTTGTTTAGGCAAGAGTTATAGTGCTGTTGGCTGTGAGGTGAGTCAATAATATACATTAAATGTTCTGTCTTTAAACAGAAACTTACATAGCACGAAAGCTATACATTGATTGGCTGATGAAAATGTCATGACTGGGGGCACCTGGGTGGCGCAGTCGGTTAAGCGTCCGACTTCAGCCAGGTCACGATCTCGCGGTCCGTGAGTTCGAGCCCCGCGTCAGGCTCTGGGCTGATGGCTCAGAGCCTGGAGCCTGTTTCCGATTCTGTGTCTCCCTCTCTCTCTGACCCTCCCCCGTTCATGCTCTGTCTCTCTCTGTCCCAAAAATAAAATAAAAAAATAAAAATAAAAAAAAGAAAAAAAAGAAAAGAAAATGTCATGACTGGAGGCCCGCAGGAATCTACCCCCGTATTTCCCCTAGGAGTAATAATAGTTCAGTATTTGCTAATCCAGTGTTTGTAGAGACTTCACAGAGCGTAACTACTATGAAAAACAAGAATCCACTGTCACACGTGCAGGATCGGAACAGTGGCTGCCTAGCTCCAAAGCCTCCTCTCTCTGATTCTGGACACCTTGTGCTCATTCCATTCCACCATGCCATGCTTCAGAAGAGAAAGAAAGACTTCTCTGCACAGCTTCCAGTGCTCCTTCCACTGCACAATGCTGCCTTCTCTAGAACTTGTTGCCTAGTTGGGAAATGAGCAGGTAGGAAACGACTGTGGAAAACGTAGTAGAATCTATGTTAGGGCTGGGAGAGTAATGTGTAGCAGTTAGTCACCACTTATCTCTTAAGTATATGTGGCAGGCTTTGCTCATCTACCACAGCCCTTTTCCTGCTTCAGCCCTGATGGGGTTTCACAGTCCTCAAGATAGGATTCCAGGCAACCACTACCAGTTGATCAGAGTTGGCATCCAACGTGAAACTTTTATGTTCCCTGCGTGACAACCTGCACCCTTGAAGATTAAGCATGCACTTGGAGGGTCTGAGTTGCCAGACTTAAGGAACTTTAGAGGTAAAACAAATGTGTCAGTCTGTTTCAAAGCCTAGACCTTCTGGTTTCTCTGAGAGTCCAGTTAATTGCCTTTGCAAAGGCTTTCTGGGTTCCTTTACATAAAACTTTGATCCTGAAAGATTCATCTGGATGGGAACATCTTCCTTGGTCATCTCTGAATCACCTGTGACTGGAGCACTGTCTAGCATAGAGTTGGTGCTCAGTGATATTTGTTGGATGAAGGCTTGGGGACCTAGACTGACATCTATCTTCCCCAGGGAGAAAGAGTTCTGATGTAGGCCAGTGACAGTATGGAATCCTTAAGGGCACAAAGCAGGGCAGGCACAGCAGGGGGTGGGATTTTCAGGGCAAGCCATCAAGAAATTGTAAATGAAACTGACTTGGAGCTACATTCTGTTGAATCTCTCTGCCTCTTTTTTTTTTTCACTTCTCTTCATGTTTTCTCCTATGGCTTACCTCTTTACTTCTGGTAAGATGGATCTCAGAATCCCCAGCAGGACTAGGCTATAGGCATACAGGGAAAAGGAAGCATGAGCTGGTAGCTAGTTTTGGTCCTGAACTAAAGGACCCCAGCTTTCAGTTTCTAGAGCTGCTGGGCACCAGTTCTGCCCTTTCTCACAAAGGACTCAGGACGTTTACCACTGCATCAGCATAGCCCAGTCCCTCTCTTCCTCTGCCCTATTTCCTTTCTCCTTCTTTCCTCCATTAGTCATGACAAATGGGGTTTGATAAGAAATAAGGAAGAGGTGATGGGAAGTCAGGCCATGAAGAGATGGATATATTTGGCTGGGAGAGCCTAAAAAGAGAATGGCACGTAGAGCACCAATATAGCATGGTGGTTAGGATTGAAAGAATGTTGTTAGGTTTCTGGACCATGTTTGTTATTTTAGTCACAACAAGTAATGTTCAGTCAAAACCTCTGCCCTGGTATTGGGAGAGCTAGAGAAAACAGGAGCCTTCCAATCTGCAGCTAATTCTGGGGAAGTTGTGTGGTACTTACAGCCATGGGAGACAACACATGGGCTTTGGAGTAAGATTGAGCTGGGTTACCACTTGGCCAGCTCTGTACTGTGGGGCAGGTTCCTTAATCACTCTGGATTTTAGTTCTTTCATCTGTAAGTTGAAGATAATAATAGTACGTACTTTATGGGATCATAATGACTAAAAGAAATGAGGTTTACAAAATGTCGTAAAGTGTTCTTAGGAAACTCAAATGGTATCGTTATCATTACTAACATGATCATCTTGTGTTATTTACTTACACATAGTGAGGTATTTCCTTTTTTTCTCAGCTCTGAGGATGGAAGCAAAATAGACTTGAGTTTTGAGTTTCTGAGAATTCATAAGAGGAAGACAGACACTCAGACAGTCTGTCTGAGAAGCAATTCTGATAGTTTAAGTGTCAGGAAGCCCACAGAATTCCCCAGCAGTGACTATAATGGGGACTCTAGCGACCATTAGTTCTCAGGATCATAGTGTGACTGACTAGGAAAAACACAAAAGTCTTACTTTGGGCAAGTTTGCCCACACTGCCTGCTACCCTTCCTCTACAGGCTTGGATAGTAAGGGGTGGCCATCACCAGTTTAACCAAGAAATGAAACAATTAGCCAAAGAGCTGGCTATTAAGCTACTGTAAGCCCTGACACATTTGGCTTTACCTCCCCAGTCTCTGTGACATTTACTTTGCCACAGCTGGGCTCACTGATGCGTACTCCCCCTGGCCCCCAGGTTTTGCCCATCACCCATTGTGTTAGTTTTAATGCTGCTGTTACAAATGATCAAAACCTTGGTTGCTTCAACAACACAAATATATCATCTTATAGTTCTAGAGGGGTGCCTGCGTGGCTCAACTGGTTAAGCATCTGACTCTTGGTTTGTTTGTTTGTTTGTTTGTTTGTTTTTTAATTTTTTTTTTCAACGTTTTTTATTTATTTTTGGGACAGAGAGAGACAGAGCATGAACGGGGGAGGGGCAGAGAGAGAGGGAGACACAGAATCGGAAACAGGCTCCAGGCTCCGAGCCATCAGCCGAGAGCCTGACGCGGGGCTCGAACTCACGGACCGCGAGATCGTGACCTGGCTGAAGTCGGACGCCCAACCGACTGCGCCACCCAGGCGCCCCATGACTCTTGGTTTTGACTCGGGTCATGATCTCATGGTTTTGTGAGTTCAAGCTCCACATTGGGCTCTGTGCTGGCAGCTTAGGATTCTCTCTCCCTCTCTGCCCTTCCCCCACTTCACTGTCTGTCTCTCTCTCTCTCAAAATAAATAAATAAACTTTATTTTTAAAAAATGATCTTATAGTTCTAGAGATCAGAAGGGCAAAATCAGCCTCACTGGGCTAAAATCAAGGTACTGGGGGATGCCTGGGTGGCTCAGTCCGTTAAGCGTCTGACTTTGGCTCAGGTCATGATGTCTTGTTCACGAGTTTGAGCCCCACCCCACATCATATTCTGGGCCGACAGCTCAGAGTCTGGAGCGTGCTTCGGATTCCGTGTCCCTCTCTCTCTCTGCCCCTCCCCAACTTGTACTCTGTCTCTCTCGCTCTCAAAAATAAATAAAACATTAAAAAATTTTTTTAATAAAAAAATAAAATAAAATAAATAAAATAAAATAAAATAAAATAAAATAAAATAAAATAAAGGTTTTGGTAGGTAAAATCAAGTGTTGCTTTCTAGAAGCCCTAGAGGGGACAATCTGTTTCCTTACTTTTCCAGCATCTGGAGGCCATCTACATTTCTTGGCTCATGGTCCCCTTCCATTTTCAAAGCCAGCAATGGCAGGCATCGAGTCACCTCCACTGGCTTATCACATTTCCTTGTGACTTTTCTGCTTCCTTCTTCCATATTTAAGGACTCTTATGATTACAAAGGGCAACCTGAATAATCCAAGATAATCTCCTTATTTTAAAGTCAGCTGAAGGGCACCTGGGTGGCTCAGTCAGTTGGGCATCAGATTTCGGTTCAGGTCATGATCTCACTGTTCCTGAGCTCGAGCCCCGTTGTCGGGCTCTGTGCTGACAGCTCAGAGCCTGGAGCCTGTTTTAGATTCTGTGTCTCCCTCTCTCTCTCTGCGCCTTCCCCTCTCACACTTTTTCTGTCTCTCTCTCTCAAAAATAAATAAACATTAAAAAAATGTTTTTAAGTCAGCTGATTAGTAACCTTAATTTCATTTGCAACTCTTGCCATCATTCCACAATTTCCCTTGCCATGTAAGGTAACATATTCATAGGCTCTAGAGATAGGATGTGCATATCTTTGGGTGCCCTTGTTCCGCCTTCAACAACTATTATCTGTTATGCCCTGCTCTCTGCTTCTAAAACAGAATTTAGAATTTAGTGAACTCCCTCGGATACCAGGCCTGAGCCATCCTCTTGGTGAATGGTGTCCTTGAATCCCATGCTGGAGGAGCTGGTCTCTGGCCTCACTGGCTCCCTTCCCTTCACTTGACCTTCATATTGAGGATCAAGTGACCTAAGGTGTTGTATACTGAGCCTGCGAGTACTCTGGTTTCCCTGCCCAAACTGGTGGGTAGGGGAAACTTTTCTTTGTTTCTTCAACAATATTCAGATTTTTTATTGTGATAGCTGGCTAATAGATCCAGCTTTTCTTTGATGAATATTTTCAAACATAAGAAGCTTATCTGTCCATTCTATGTCACAGCCTTATCTGATAGTACTTTCCTTAACTCAATTAATGCCTGAGGACAGTTTATACAAACTACAATAATCATTAGCTACCAGTGCCTAAAACTACCCGCAGGCACCTGTACTTTTTAAGATATGTACATAAAGGCATGCTCATACCTTCTCAGACACATGCACGAAGGCACACTCATCTACACACACAGTGGTCAGTGCAGTGGGAAAAAGATCTTAAACATCTGTGAAGACATGCTAGATGTCTACAGAGTGATGTATGGAAGTGTTGAATTACTATACTGTACACCTGAAACTAATATAACACTGTATGTTAACTAACTGGAATCAAAATAAAAACTTAAAAAAAAACCCAAAAGATGTGTTAGATGTTATCTTACCCTAAGGGGAAGAAAACATTTATTGAGAACCTGCTTTGGTGTTGGAAACTATATATTCTTTTTTTTTTTTTTTTTTTTCCAACGTTTTTAATTTATTTTTGGGACAGAGAGAGACAGAGCATGAACGGGGGAGGGGCAGAGAGAGAGGGAGACACAGAATCGGAAACAGGCTCCAGGCTCCGAGCCATCAGCCCAGAGCCTGACGCGGGGCTCGAACTCACGGACCGCGAGATCGTGACCTGGCTGAAGTCGGACGCTTAACCGACTGCGCCACCCAGGCGCCCCGGAAACTATATATTCTTAAACTTACTTTAATTCTCCTTACAATGCAGGAAAGCAACTTTTATAATCGCCCTTTCACAAATGGGAAAATTGTGGGGTGCCTGGGAGGCTCAGTCGGTTAAGCATGTGACTCTTGATATCAGTTCAGGTCATGATCTCACAGTCATGGGATCAAGCCCCATGTCATGCTGTGCACTGATGGCAGCAAGCCTGCTTGGGATTCTCTTTCTCCTTCTTTCTCTGCCCCTCTCTGCTCACATATGCCTGCACTCTCTCTCAAAAGAAATTAATAAACAGTAAAAAAAAAAAAAATTGGGAAAATTGTGACCCACAAATCACACAGCTAGTAAGATCTCAACCTTTCACTCCTGGACTGTCTGTTTCTAAAACCTTTTTTTTTCCCCTTTACCTGACCAGCCCTTAAAGCGAGGGATGGGAACGTCGAAACTGATATTACTGGAGTGAGCCCTAGAGTTTTACTGAGGTACCCAGGGACTCCTCACATGGGGGGTGAAGGTGCTAGGTAAGAGGCAAGCCCAGTGGGCTGGGCAGTGGGCTCATTCCCACCTTCAGTGAGGCCAGCTCTGCTATTATTCGTTCCACATATTGGGATGCAATGTAATATTTCAACAGAAAAAAAGATGGGGTGCAGTTCTGCTACAATAGTCTCTTGAAGGCCATTAGACTAGAATATGGCCACCATATCTCTGGGACTGTGGAAATCCGTCCTAATTGTCCCCAATTAATTAACCAGTTCTTCCAATGCCTTGGTTATTCTCTGAATGTGATCAGGGGCTTTGCTGTCTAGAATGAATGAGATCACCTCAAGTTAGTGACTGATGCAAGAATTATTAAGGTAGAGAAGAAGCAAGATTCTCCAGGCACTTTGCTGCACCACACACAGAATATAAGCTGAGGGCAGAAGGGAAGTCAGATTCATGTCAGAGAGAGTGCTGATCAGGCCCTAGACAGTGGAAGATTCTACACAAAAGGAAACCCTGACGGTGATGGTGAATGGGGTATGAGAAGGTACACAGATATTTTGAAAATTGTCCCTTTTAGGGACTATATGCAGTTCGGATATTGATATGGTCCCTTCTGAGAGTCTGCCTTGCCATACCACTGATTGGCTTGTAGTGAGTCAATATAAGACTCTCAAAGCAAGTACAGTCCCATTAGAGTATCACTTATTTAAATCTGTAAAGGAGATAACAACTTTGAAAATTTTAAGTCAGCACCTCCTAGGCTACCATGTCTGGGTGAGTCACTATCTTAAAGAAGACAAACAATCATATGTGGAATATAAGAAACAAAACAAATGAGCAAAGGGGAAAAAAGAGAGATAGAAAGAGAGACAAACCAGACTCTTAACTATAGAGAACAAACTTATGGTCACCAGAGGGGAGGTAGGAGAGGGGATGGGTGAAATAGGTGATGTAAG
Organism: Panthera uncia; assembly: GCF_023721935.1. Lineage (NCBI taxonomy): Eukaryota > Metazoa > Chordata > Mammalia > Carnivora > Felidae > Panthera > Panthera uncia. Next base: position 42,632,949 of record NC_064808.1, on the reverse strand, counting down.
GAGTATGCTTGTGGTGACCAGCACCAGGTGATGTAGTCACTGGAAGTGACTGAATCACTATATTGTACACCTGAAGTAATATTACACTGCGTGTTAACTAACTGGAATTTAAATAAAAACTTTAAAAAAAAAAAAGACAAAAGATAAAATGAAAGCTACATTTTCTCTTCATTCAGGGTATACTCTTACCCCTGCTTCCCTGAGTAATCCCTTGCTTCCTTGGTAATCCCTGCTTCCTTGGTAATCCCTCAATGAAGAATATTAAAAATAGTCAACATTAATTGATGAAGCTCTTGAATCTTTACAAGCACTTGAATCTTTAACAGAGCCTCAAACTGTCCTCCCAAATCCACCCTGCCCCTCTCCCATAGTAATAGGGTTCCCAAGTTTTAGCTGTGCCCAAGCCTACCTGGAATATCCCAGCCTCCCTTACAGCTAGGTGTGACCATGTGACTAAGCTCTTGTCAATGAAATACAAGCAAAAGTGTTATATGGCAGCTTCTAGCAAGTTTCCTCAAAAGATAAATGGTACATGCCTTTTGTCTCTTCTTCATCCTTTCCCCCATCCTGCTTCCTGGAATACAGAGGCGATGGTTGCCTCTCTAGTTACCATCTTGGACCATGAGGGTGGGGCCCACACTGGGAAATGAAGAGCAATGAGCTGAACCCGGGTCCCTGAGGAGATTGTAAAGAAACTCTGTATTTTCTAACTCAGGACTTTGATTCAAAGGAGAAATCAAATATTGTTTAAATCACTTATATTGTATTTCTGTTTCTCACAGCCAATATTAATACAAAATGATACACTCTGTACTAGGTGCTATATTATTCCAGTTTTGCAAATGAGAAAACTGTGGCTTAACCAAATTAAATCATTTGCCAAGGTCACCCAACTAGTAGATGAAGGAATTAGAGTCTGAATCACAGTTTTTGCCAAAGCCCAAATGAGAAGCTCTCCTCGTTGTTTACTCTCAGACCATGAGGGCGATAGTCTCTAAACTTCTCTGGTTGGCAAGAGCCTTTAAAGAAAAGCCCCTGACAGTGTCTGGTCATGAGACTACAGTCTTCAACTTGCCCCTCCATCATCTCTTTCAAAAATAAAATTCACAAGCCACAAGGGTCATGGTGAGACTCAATTGAGTATCATCTTGTGAGTTCTGGGATGTCACAGCATCCACCAGGGGTCTGATTTGCATGAAGACTTTTAGGCCTTCTGGGAGAAATGGTATAGAGGACCATGGGAACTAATGACTGGGACCCTAGGGATATGGTTGACACCCTTGAACAGAGAGGGCATGATGAATTAGGCCATAAACCTAGGAGGAGGGCAGATGCCTGATGGTGGAAAATCAGAGGACTATCTTTTTTTTTTTTTTTTGTATTTATTTAAGATTTTTTTAAAAGTAATCTCTACACCCAACGTGGGCCTAGAACTTACAACCTCAAGATCAAGAGTCCCATGCTCCACTGAGTGAGCCAGCCAAGAGCCCAAGAGGACTATCTTTAGGTGAGAGTGGAGTGGAGCTGGGCAGTTGAAGGGCATATCCATCTTGCTATGGGCCCAAGTAAGATAGGTGATGGAGGCTGAGTTAGGTGGTGTCACCAAGTGAGTCCCAGACCATATCAAACCTTAGTTCATTAAAACAGCTTCATGGTTATATGAGCCCAAATGTACTTGTTTAGATGCCAGATGATCTAAGATTTGTTGGAAATGCTTTCACTTTTTAGAGGAGCAATTTCATTCCATTTTAGGGTTAGAGAGAGCCATGGTATGATTAAATAGAGCTAACACTGGTATGGTGATCAAGGTTGGGGGACAGAGGAGGCAAATTGACAACATCAGCAGAAATAACGGAAAGGGAGAAATGGACCCTCTTCCCCTTGACTGCACACATCTCCATCAAGGGGAGAATCACAACCAGTGGTGGACAAGGGGCAGATGGTTGGTTTATCTGAAGACCTAATTAGAGGCACAACTTAGGGCTCATCTGACAACAGGCTCCTTAGGAATTGGAGGGAATATTATAAGGTATGTTTCATAAACCAGATATAAATGGACAAATTACTATATGATTCCACTTATATGAGGTACACAGAATAGTCAAATTCATAGAAACAGAAAGTAGAACAGTGGTGACCAGGGCCTAGAGAGGGGGGGGAATGGGAAGTTGTTGAGTGGATCCTGAGCTTTAGTTCTGGAGATGGACACTGGCGATGTTGCACTCCAAACGTGAATGTACTTAATACCACTGAACTGCCCACTTAAAAATAGTTAAAATAGTAAATTTTATGTATATTGAACACACCTACAAAAAGGTATGTTTTAATGTGCAGGGCATACATTTTTCCCCCAACCTCTACATCCCACTGAAGAAAGGGAGCCCCAGGTAACCAACACTGTGGCCAGAAATCCTGTACCTTTCGCTCATTCCTGCCTTGACCCTGTCTTCTGCTCAGTTTCTGCATTTACTTGCTTCTGACATTGGGCTTCTCCCATTTTTGACCTTGTTCCTTGGACTTACTGCAGATTTGGTTGCTAAGGCTCAACTGCTGACATATATTCTTGGAATACATTTGTTCTTTTTCTCTGTCTCAATTATATCCCAGAGGCCCTGGGGAACTCTGAACCCCTGCTCCCTGAAGCTGTCCCTACCTCTGGGGCCTCACTTTTGCCTGTGGCCCCGCCTGGCTTAATTTGGCCTCTCTCAAGGGCAAATCAGATACCTAATCACCCAGGCCCACACTGCTGTCTCTCTTCCCTAACCCCCTAGACTCTAGGACCTACAGTACTTATCATCTACAGAGTTTCTTGTGACAGCCCTCAAGAGAGTGATAAGAGCTGAGGCCAGAGATGACCAGGCCACTCTGACCAGCTCCAGAGACAAGATAAACTAGCAGAGAGGCCCATGAGTGCACAGTGGCTTATGTGGCCAGCCTAAGAGTCAGGTGGTTCTAATAGCAGGACCCACAGACCATTTTATGTTTTGCTTTCTTTCCTGCTGTTACACTGATGAAGGCTGAGGCTTCCCTGACCAGTGCAAGCTAGATAAGATTGCCTCAACTACCTGGCTCCATAACATGGAGGAACACAAGCCCCCTGCCCCTCCACCTACTTTTTGGGAATTTTTAGAGGTTCTTTCCTAATCCTCTCTGCCTCCAGCCTTCTGCATTTGGTTTCTAGATCTGCATTTGGTTTGCTTGCCCCCATTCAACCCAAGTTTTACCAAGATTCAAGCAGTTATCCAAATATTTCATCTCAAGCAGTTAATTCTCCCCTATTAGGAGCACTAGTACTAACCTTTAACATAATACAATTTTCTGTACTCTTACATTCTTTTAGTTTTAAATGTTATCATATCAACGAAGCCAAACGTGATGAAAACAAGACTATCAATGTGATCCATGCCACTCAGAATAAATTAAAAAGCTGAAACCCTCCCAAATCAGACCTTATATGATAGCCCTTTCTATATTTATACCCAAGTGGATACCCTTTACCTCCAATCTCCTTAGATTATGCAGCAATTCCTAAATCTAGTTGGATATTTGTCACCTGGGGACCTCTGATCAAGCCCCAGATATTCCAATTAAGTAGATGAAAGTGGGGCCTGGCGTTCTACATCTGAATTGAGGGAAAAATTCCTCAGTTATTATTTAGGATCACTGATAGCACTGGCCTCATCTCAAGGGCTCAATAGCCACATGCAGCTTGTGCCTACCATATGGGTCAGTGCAGATATAGAACATTTCCATCACTGCCTAAGGTTCTAGTCAATAGTGCTGATCTATACCATTTATTGTCCATAGCACTTACTGTGATGTTTAGCAAAGGTAGCTTTACCCTAATCCTTCCTCCAACTTCCAGACTCTTACCACGCCATCAGGACCATCACTCCCTTAACAGAGAACCCTCTGGACCGTCAGAACCTTCTCTGACTGTTCCCTCTAACTCTTGGCTTTATTTTGTTTCCTCCATTCAGGGCCAAGATATGGTGGTGGGGTCCTCTTTGCTCCCAGCACATGCTTCTACATTCTTGTGAAAGACCCACACACCAGCAGCCAATGCCATTTGGTTATTATTACTCTTCTCCTTCTCACTGCTTTGCTATCAGCCTCCTGGTCATCTCATTCACTGAAGACTTTTACACTGGGCTCACAGTGTTCCTGTTTACCTCAGACCTTGCTGTCACCTTGGATAATGCCAACATCCAGCTAACAGTTGGCCTCTCAGTTCCTTGACCTTCTCATCTAAAAAAAAAAAGAAAAAGAAAAAGGTAAGAATAATGGGGCACCTGACTGGTTCAGTTGGAAGAGCATGCAACTCTTGATCTCGGAATTATGAGTTTGAGCCTCACACTGGGTGTAGAGATTACTGAAAAAAAAAAATAAGTAAACTAAAAAAATGGTAAGAATAAGAACTAACACTTGCTAACACTAAGCTAACACTTAGACCAGTCACTAGTCTAAGTAATCAGCATGTCGTGTATTAATTCATTTGATTCCATGACATCCTTGTAAGATAGGTCACTCTTGTAATTCTCTCCATTTTACAAATGAGGAAGCAATTAAGTAATCTGCTCATGGTCGTGTCACTGTTAAGTAGTGAAGGCACGACTCAACTCAGGCACTCAGGTCCCAGAGAGCATGCGCTTCTCTGTTACTCCATACTTCCTCCTTCCGATGGTGATCTTTCTTCCATTTCAGCTTCCACTAGCCACTTCCACTGTCATACCGTGAACTCTGCCATCACCTCTACCTGTATCACCTTCAAATCACTAATTCAGGCATCCCAGCCTCTGACCAACTTCCTCTCCCTCCAGCAGGTCAATAAATCCAATCAAAGTAACAATAATAGCAGTTACATAGTCTAAGTGTTTTTCACATGTTAACTCATTCATTCCTCACAATTCTGTGATGAAGGGAGGTATTACTACCACTGTTATACAGATGAGGAAACGGAAGCACAGAGAGATTAAGTAACACATGTAATGTCACACAGCTCATAGATGTCAAAGCCAGAATTGGAATCCACTCAGACTCCAGAATTTCCATTCTTATCTACAGTGTTAAGGATGATAAGCCTGGAGTTGTGGGGAAAAGCATTATCATCTGAGGATTTTTTTTTTTTCAAACTACCCATGCCTACCCTCCAGTTCCAAATGTTTGCTTGTTTATTTATTTTGAAAGATACTTTCAGATTATCTAGACATTGGCCTCATATTGAGAACCACAAATCAAATCATTTCAACTACCTCCCAACCTGGCATTCTAGTGGAATTCAACCAACTGCTGTCCCACTAGCCTTTGTCAGGATAGCTTCACACAAACAGGTCAGGGTTATGCCTGAGGGGCTGCAGCGAGCAGGGATGGGCAGATTTCTTGATGCCTATATAATAGTTGATTTTTTTTTCTCATGTCCATCTGATTCAATCCAATAGCCAGGAAGAGAACCAACTGTGTAACTGTGGAGTCTCGGAGCAGCGATTTGCTCCTTGGCAATATGATGGCTTCTAAGACAAGAAGAAAGCAGAATTAGAGTTGAGCAAAGAAAGTATTCTTGGCATAGGTCCAGGGGAAAAGCAGTCTGGCTGAAACGGTTCAGTTCCCGTGGCCAGGAAGCAGCTATCTACGTAAACAGGAAGTAGAGAAGGTTGGGGGATAGGGCAGTGGTTAGTTGGTGAGAACAGGAGCTGACGCCAGATGGGTGTCAAGTGGTTACATTCAAAAGAGATTCTGATATAGGTCCTGACTTTGCACATTAACCAGCCTGCTCTCACCTGGGAGGCCTGGTTTCACCAGAGTGTCTGTCTGTGCTGTATGTGATGGGTCCTACTCTTAAATGGATACATCTTTGAACACCTGCCTTTTTTGCTAGTTGTCTGCTAGGTAGTTTTATTTTATATGGTTTAATAGTCTAAACACTCTGGAGGATAGGGCTATTATTTCCATGTTTGTAGGTGAGAGAACTGGCTCAAAGGGATTAAGTTACCTTGCCCAAATTTATTTACATTACACCATTATACAGGACACTTTTGAAAATTGTCTTCTCTCTGGGATGTCTAGGTTGCTCAGTCAGTTGAGAGTCTGACTCTTGATTTCAGCTCAGGTCATGATCCCAGGATGGTGGGATTGAGCCCCACATTAGGCTCCGTGTGCTGAGTGTGGAGCCTGCGTGGGATTCTTTCTCTCTCCCTCTGCCCCTCCCCCCCTGCTCACACATCTCTCTCTAAAATAAAAAAAAGAAATAAAAAGAAAAAAGAAAATTGTCTTCTCTCTGAAAAGTGACTATTGAGCATAACCTATTAAACAGAGAGTGTGTGCATTTTCTAAAGATGCCATAACAAATTACCACAAACCTGTTGGCTGAAAACAATAGATTTATTTTCTCATCATTCTGGAGGCCAGAAGTCTGAAATCAGGTTGTCAGCAGGCCCATACTCCTTCTGAAAGCTCTAGACGAGAATCCTTCCTTGCCTCTTCCAACCTCTGGTGGCTCCAGACATGCCTTGCCTTATTGGATGCAAAACTCCAGTCTCCTCCTCTGACTTCACACGGTCTTTCCTCGTTGTCCTCATCTTCTCTTCTGTCTCTTATGAGGACCCTCATCATTGGATTTATGGTCCACCAGGATAATCCAAGGTGATCTTATCTCAATATCCATAACTTAATCACAGCTGCAAAGAGTTTTTTTTTTCCAAATAAGGTAACATTCAAAGGAGCTGGGTATTAGAACATGGACATATCTTTTTGGAGGCCACCATTCAACCAACTACATTGATATTATTCAAACATCAACGCAGATTGTGTATACATTCTTCCGAAGCGAGCGTATCAATGCAGATTTTGTAGTATTTTAATAACAACCATGGAATTTAGAGGGACATTATCTTGATTAGACTTCCCATGGCCAGATCTCTATTCTTTAAAAGAATAAACTTCCACAATGCTGGTCTCCCCACCCAACCCAGCCCATCTTCCCAAGACTTAGGCCTATCACAATTTCAGGAAAAGAGAGGAAGATACGGCAAAAGCATGCGTATTTTGAAAACGTCCTCCAAATGAAAATGATAGACCCTTCCCATAGTGCACACAACCACACATGGTTGAGAAGTACTTCTCTGAGGGAATATTATAACCCAGGCTGATGGGAAAGGGGGATCCTTAGGGTATGCTAATTATGCTTTGGGGAAGGAAAGAAAAACATCTAAAAACAGTAGTGATCATGGAGGCTGAGAGTTGGGTCAATCCAAAGAACCTCAAATCCGAAGAGCCGGGCTGGAAAAAAGGGCTTAATTACTGCAAGGATGTGATGCCGTTGTCCATGCAGTCCGTCTGGAATACAAATGCAATCATGTCACTCTCTGCTTGAGATCTTTCAGAGGCTCCTTATGAATACTGAATGAATTCCACATTCCTTAATACTGCACACTAGGACTTGTCAAAAGTTGGCCTCTATCTACTTTTTTAGACTCCTCTCTCACTGCTCCCTCTGAAAGACTGTCTCCTCCTGCCACACCAAAATTCTTGTTATTTCCCAACAAGGCATGTCCTTTATTGCTTTTCTAGCCTTGAACATGCTGTTCCATCTGGTTGGAATCCTCTTCTCTCTTCTCTGCCTGCTAATTCCTACCAACACTTCAAGACCAGTTTCCCTGCCATTTCATCTGCAATTCTTCATCAACAAGCCCCTTTAATCCTTTCCATGAGTTGGCACCTCCCTGTACTGTGATTTCAAGTCACTCTGTTCATGGGAACTGTTGACCTCTGTCCCATCCAACTTCTCTCTTCAATAGTTTGAGAGCTTTCAGAAAGAACTGTATCACATTCATCCCTGAATCCCTGGTGCCTAGTAGGTGCTCAATAAATGTTTCCTGAAAAATGAAAGGACTAGATGATCATGGATTCAAGTCTGAGATACTTGGTTTGGTGACAGTGAGACCCAGGATTTTACTCTTTGTAAACTTGTCAGGCTGCAGCTAAAGGCAGAGAAGAACACAGAGCCAGTCCTAGAAATAAGTCCAGAATAGCACAAGACAGAATTGTAGGAAATGGAGTTATCCAGTTTGGGAGCATAGTGGTATTGGTTTAAGACAGACTGGGAGGCCTCAGTCCATTTTCCCATGTTCAGCATGAAGACTGTGGAAGTGGAATTATGTTGGGGTTCCCCATCAATATCAATGACAATACATCTGAAGGGTTGAGGAGGACAGGTGAGCTACCAACTAGAAATGTCAGTACTGATACCAGGGAGCTATGTAGTTATGGGATGAATTAAGGGAAAGAGGACAAAGGGAAATACGTGTGAGAGGCCATTTAGGAATTTCCTGAACAAAAGAATGATATGATGTTGGGTCCTATTGGCCAGCACACATGTATTGGTTAAGAGTTTATTATGTTCTTGGTACCTGCCACTCTTAGGCAATTCTGGGGAAAGTGTATCATATTGCCCACCTCTAACATTTGTTCAGGGCATCTGAACCATAGGCTGGCAACAGCTAATGATGTCATGGTGTGAGAGCTCTTAAAATGATGTTAGTAACCTCTGAATCAGTAGGCTCAAGCAACACAGTGTAGTGATTAGCAATCCAAGGTCTAAAACCAGAGTGCATACCAATTGGACAAGTTATTTGACTTCCATGTGCCTCGATTTCCTCTTTAGTAAAATGGGTATGATAAAAAGGTTGTTTTAAAGTTACAATGGGTTATTTCATTAATAAGAGTATTCAATAAGCATTACCTATTATTACAACCATTAAGAGGCAAATACAAAAGGAATTTTATCAAAGCATCAAATTGTACACCTTAAAGTTATACAGTGTTATGTGTGAGTTACATCTCAATAAAGCTGGGGGAAGAAGAGGCAAATACACCAAAGTGCGACCTTATGAACAGAAATAATAATAGTTATCCTTTTCTCACCTGTTGGAACCCGTACTAGTTAAGACTCTTTCAGTTGCAAATTACTGAAACCCAGCTCAAACTAGCTTAAGCGAAAAAGGCTTTCCTGGCTGGTCTATCTGGAAAGCCCAGAGCCCCTGTACACCAGCTTCAGTATAGTTGGTTTCGGGAGCACAAAGTCACATGATTACCACTTGGCTAAGATCTTTTCATCTCCCAGCTCTTCTTTCTTATCTAATTTTATTCTCAGGCAGGTTCTTCTAGTAGAAGCAGAATGGCTGTTGGCAACGTCAGACTTGTGTTCTCACAAAGGAACAACCATGGTAGAAACATCCAGCAAGCATTCTAGCTCCAATTCCTCTTGGCCTAAATTGTATCCCATGCTTATTCCTCAACCAATCTCTGTCTCTCTGTTTGGTGAGACCTAGGCCATGGACCTACCCCTGAGTGAGCAGAAGGGCCTTTCCACAAAGGCAAAGTAGGGTGTGATTACCAGATGAAAACCAGTAGAGGCATATGGGGACAGATTTGGATTTTTGTGAAACCTGAAGGTTTGTACTTTGGGCTCTCTTTAATAAAATTAGCATAAAATTACAAATTAAAAAATACATCTGAAATTGAATTTTATTTAGACTGAGAAAATAAAACACAACAAATTATTGGAATCTTGGAGAGTCGGGGAAGAGAGTTAAGCTGGTGGAGTAGCAGGGAGACCCTATGCTTTCCTTGTCCCTGGAGCACAGCTGGATAAATATCTAATCATTCTGGAATCTGGGAGATTTGGGTTCTTTTCTTTTGAGGTCCACTTAGGGTATTTATCAGAAATGCTTATCTATAAAAAAGCTTCCTGTCACGTAGTTTCCTTGCCCCATCTAGAACACTCTGTAACTCCTAGAATCTCCCGGCACTTCTAGGGACCCATGCAAGTGAAGGGCTCTGAAGCTTAAATTTTGTGAGCTTCCCAATAAATTCACCTCTGGACACAGGGCAAGCGAAAACAACAGATGTCTATTTCTTAATAGCAAGTTCCTTGTTTTAAAGAATGGCGATCTGGACATATATCCTAAAAACTCTGCTCAGGCCACCACGTCTGAGGAACCTTGGGTCTTGGCAGAACAACTGATCATCATTTTGTACTTTGCGGCACTGGCCAAGCCCAGCTGGATTTTTGCTGCATGGATTTTAACAGCTCTGCTCTCACGTAATTCCGTGCTTTAAAAGGCCATGTTTTATTTGGCACTGCTGCTTTCAACAAACTTACAGGGACCATTGGCCCCAGGAGTCCAAAGCTGAACCTGTCCTGCCACAACTCCCAGCCATGTCCTGATTTCCTCCTCTTCTTCTCATCTACCTTTGCCTGCACCTCTTACTTCTCTTCTTCCTCCTCCTTTTCCTCCACTTTTTCTTCTTCCTTCCTCCTCTTTCTCCCTGATTATTTTGACAGATCTTTGAGTTCAGACAGTGCATCACACATGAGGCCTAAATTATGAGCAAATTCCACTGACGTCAGGCCATTTGCACATCCAGTGAACTTGGCTCCATTTTTGGCATCTCTAAGCTGTGTCCATTGGGGATGCAGACAAGTGCCTTCAGGGCAACAGAGGCATTCCAGATGGTGGTGTTCAGATAGGCTCCCCGGCACACTGCCTCCCATCTGGGCCAGTGCTCTGAATGCCATAGGCCACTCTAGGCACATCCCCACAGCTGCTGTTGACTCTTGGAAGGAGCGCGGCAAACATACTGTGACTTATCAGGGGAAACCTGCAGATGATTAACTCTGGGCCCATTATATGCTGCATTTCCACCCAAGCGGACTCCAGGCTGGGGGTAAAAGCAGGATAGGAGAGAGAGGGCAGACACAGTGGAATACCAGGAGTCTGGCAGCAACTGAAAATGTTTTCCCCTAGCAAAGGAGACACATCAGTGGGAGAAAAAAAAAATTTAGAGGTAGACGAACATAGGTTCAGATCTCTATTTCACTCATTACTTGTGTAAACTTGATAGATTGTGGTAGATATCTGCGGAGCATTCTTTCCCACACTCCTCTTTCTGAAAACAGTAGCCTCTTTCCTTTGGGGGACTACTTTGCTACTCCATATGGCCTCAGGGCTATGTCCTCCCACCCCCACTCCCACTTCCACTCCTTCTCCCTCCTACCCCTCAATGATGGTACGCAGGGGGACCAATTACAGTGTCACAGCCCTCTGGACATAGCAAACAAACACATGGTTTATGCCAGCCCACTGGAGTCCTTCCTTGAAAGTTTCCAAAATTTCTAAATTAGATCAAAGCTCTACAAGAATGTTAATACACCTTACAACTCAAAAAGGAGGGAGAAATGAAAATAGCTGTCAGTCTAACTGGGAGAAAGGAGACATCCAAATTTAAAAGGCTAAGCCTCTACTTCTCTGAATTGCTGCCACAGCTACCTAGATTTATGGGGGTAATGTGGGATTACACATACGTGAATTTTCCTGGCAGCTGAAGGTTAGCCTTTCTAGCATAAAAGGACCTCTTACTATTTTTTTAAATGTTTTTAAATTACTTTTCTAAAATGTTTTGTATACTTCCCTTGCTTTCAAAATGGGAAATACCACATTTAGCCTCTTCTGGGAGGCTCAGGGTCATCAAAACGAGCCTCAGTTAATAGGCTATGTGATAATACGCAATTCTTAAATCCTTCCTGCTCACCCCCAGCTCTCCAGGGAGAGCCCCCAGCAAGAGCGAGCTTCATTCATAGACAACACTCCCGATTCCCTTCCTATCTTCATACCCCCTTCCTGATGTGTGCTCATGCATTCCTCTGGCTCCCGAACTTCTGTTTGCTTCCTGCTTTTAGTTCAGCAGTTTCCCCTTAGATCTCACCTGTGATACTGCTACTCTGTGGCTGACCTTTGGTCCTCTTCCTCATGTGCCATTCTGCCTCTGCCCTTGGGCCCTGTTCTGCTTCCAGCTGGCATTTGCACTGAGCCAGGTGAGGGTCCCATGACAAGGGATCAGATGTTAATGTTCCTGTCTCCTTTCACATGGTTAAATGAACTGGGATCATTTACTGCAGGAACAAACAACCTTACAAACCACCATAACCCCCAGAGTAAAAGTTTAAAATAGCTGAGGGCGGAAGAAGGGTTACAGAGGATATTTGCACTTACAGCAGAGTAGTGTCCTATATCTTGATTGGGCAGGATAGATATCACTTCTCTGGGGAGTATCAGTCACCAATTTTACTGGTTGGGTTGCAGATGCTTCTTTGCATTGTCGAATTTCCAAGCCTGACAGCTAACCTTGACTGCCAGCCCCTGCTTTACCCAGGCCTAGCTTTCGCTTGTTCTCTCCTAGCTGACACATGAGCCCATTGCCACCCAGGGTACAATATTTTCTTTCTGCTCCAACAGGCCCATCTCTTCATCCCCCCAAAATGGTTTTAAGATGAGTTAGAAAAACATGAAAATGTATGTATATACATGTCAAAAGTGGATCTTGAACCGTTTTCAAGATGAAAGGGAGCTAATATGATAAAACTGTCATTCTGAAAAAATAGACACTTTTTATTAAAATTTTTTTTAAAGTTTATTTATTTTTTAGAGAGAGAGAGCATGAGCATGAGTGGGGGAGGACCCAAGAGAGAGGGAAAGGAAGAGAATCCCAAGCACGCTCTGCAATGTCAGCATGGAGCCCAATGCGGGGCTTGAACCCATGAACCATGAGATCATGACCTGAGCCGAAATCAAGAGTCAGACACTCAACCGACTGCACCATCCAGGTGCCCCTGACACTCTTTTTAAAAGCTATAGGAAACATTTCCTAGGATGAATCATGCCAAATTAAATGCTTAAATTAAGTATAAACTTCTCATTCTCATTTTAGAACTTCAGAGAACCCTGACCAATTCCGCATTCTCAGTTACCTGCTAGGTAGTAGCTTCTTGCCTCCTTGACAGGTAGCTGGGCCATCTGCCTGTCCAGCCACAGAAAGCGCACAGAGCCCAGCCTGGAGGCCTCCTTGCCTTTGCACCCCTCTTGCTTACCCCATGCCCTGTTGTACCCACTCTTACTCTATCATCCCATGGCATACTTTAATGCAGTGGTCCTCAATCCTGGTCACACCCTGGCATCATCCAGAGAGCTTTTTAAAAATTCTAATGTCCAGGTCCAGTTAAGTCAAAATCTCTGTGGCTGATGCCTAAGGGTAGAATTTCCCCCACATTTTACTGAGAAAAATTTCAAACATATGAGAAAGTTGAAAAAAATTTACAGGACCCCTATATACCCACCACTTAGATTTCACTGTTATATTATACATGTCTTTCCATCTGGTAACATTTTATTACTGCATGTCTATGTATCTATTACCATTCTGCTAATCATTCATTAATTCATCTTATTTTTTAAAAAACTTTAAAGTAAATTGATACCAGTGTGTTTAGGGAGGAGAGGATAGAAAGTTATAGCTCAATGGTAACTGACTTTCTTTGGGGTGATGAAAAGTGTCAGAAGGAGTAATGACGGGGCACAACATTGTGAATGTAACTAATGCCACTGAATTATACACTTAAAAATGGTTATAATGAGGGCACCTGTCTGGCTCAGTCAGAAGAGTGTGCAACCCTTGATATTGGGGTCATGAGTTTGAGCCCCATGTTGGGTATAGCGATTACTAAAAATAAATAAATAAAACTTAAAAAATGGTCATAATGGCATATTTTATTGTATGCACACATTTGTATATATTGTAAATATATATTGATTTAACCACAAAAAAATTTTCTAATTGCAGATAATGATATTTTGCTTCTTGAGCTTGGATAGTGTGTGTGTGTTTACTTTTCTTTATTCTTTATTCTGTGTGCCTATATCATAGATATTCCCTTTTATCTCCTGAGTAGAAAGACTTTTAAGAACAATGAGTAGTAGTCTTTACCTGCAGGAAAATACCTAGATGTTCTTTCTACCAGAAACACCCACTTTCTTTTCTTGACTTAAATATATGTAGAGTCTCTCCCTCACTACTGCAGCTACCACAAATCTCCCCTTCTTCTGAACTTGCTTAATATTTTTGCCGTTCTTCCTAACTCTAAATTTAGTACTATGTCATTTCCTGGTCCTTTCGTCTCAGGTAGAGAGGTAGCATGCTTGTGCTGGTCTCGATCCAACCCCACCCTTTTGTGCTCTGCTCTTGTATTGCCTCCATGAGCTCTTGATAGTTAAGGCCATGGGACACACCATCGAGGCTTGGAAACAGAAGGGAGAAGCCAGAGTATTCCTCACTCTTTCCCTGCTTTCTGTGGAATCTGGCAGGGTCCCACCGGACAGCCTCTCCCTACCTGGCCCCAGCTCTCCCTTGGACAGTTTCACCAGTGTTTCTGGCTTCCTCTGCCTGACAGCCCAGGTTTCTGGGCTCTGGTAACACTGTCTTCTCCCAGTGTCACCTGTGCAGCAAGGGGAGAAGCCTCTTGGTTTTGCTAAATCTTTGGGTTGCTTTTCCATTCCCTATTTGGCTTCTTCATTCTTCCATTCATCTATGTAACGAATCCTTTGTGAAAAAAAAAATTCCCTTCCCCTGAAAGACCTACTTATTCTCCAGGATAGATTCGCAATTGCTACAACAGATAGTAAAAAAGAGCAAAGGCTTGGAAGCTGGAGGAACGTAAAACTAAATCCTGTTGCTTACTCTATGAACTTGGACGAGTGACTTAACTTCATTCTGTAAACTGGGGGGGGGGGGGGGGGTCACAACACCTGCCTCATTGGGCTGTTATAAGTATTAAATAGTGTACAAGCCCAGCCATACTGTAGGGATGGTGCCTGTGCCGTAGCTAGGACTCTGTCAATGGTAGCTACCATTATTGATTTATAAATTCCTTGACAGCATGACTATAATATTACTCTCTTTGTGTCCCAGTGCTTTATGTAAAACTGTTTGTCGCATTCTTGCCTCTAAAATTTTATTTCAGCAGCAATTTATTGAGCACCTGCTCCGTGCTAGCAATTGTCTTAGGCACTAATTCTAAGAAACATGACAAAAATAAAGCCCTTGCTTCCAATGTGCTTGCAATGTAATGGGAATAAGAGACGTGATAACAACTACATCTATGGAAAGGCAAACACAGCAAACTGAGACACATGTAACATGGATGGATACATGGCTGGAAGAATGAGGACTGACTCTGCCTGCGAATATCAAGCCCAACTTCAGAGGAGCATCAACTCTGCTGACTTTGAAGGAAGAGAAGACTTCCAACAAGCAATGAAAGCAAACAAGGGGAGCACAGGCTGAGGGAATGGCGTGACTAATGGTAGGGCTCTGATCATGCATGTATGTTTAGAGCACAATTTGTCCAGCCCTCTCCTTTAACAGGAACCTGTGGAGGGACACCTAGAGGGAGACCTTGAAATCCTTTCTACTTGCTGAGCATGAACTTGATTGTGCAAGTAAAAAAATCAGGAAATTTTTGAGGAGAGGAGTGATTTGATCCTTCCGCAACCCAAGAAATAGAAAAGTGGAGTTTGAGGAGACCTGTTCGCAAATTCCTGCGATGGTCCTACTGTGGTGTGATTCACAGCACTTGGGGATTGATTGATATGGGGGGTGAGGAAGAGTGTTAGTTAAAATTGGCCCTAAAGCAGCATTTCACAATCTGTGCCACAGAATAATGTCTCATGAATACTAACAATAGTTATAGCTATTTTTTCAATGTCTTTAGAAAAACATAGAGATATACATTTCACACACTGGCCTGTCATTATAACATAAGGCTCTACATGATCTGACTCAGATGACATCTTGGAGCTCAACTCTTCCTTTTGCTTAGTAGACTCTAGTTTTCAGCCATTTTTCTCTTCCTCAGATAGACCAACCTCGGTCCTGATCCGGGGCCTTTGCACTTGTTATTCCATCTGCCTGGAAGAATTTTCCTCCAGACCTTTGCTTATCCTTCCATGATCTGGCACTTTCTTACCACTCTCTGTTTACTTACTCTCCTTTGAGCATTCTCTCCCCCTTGTTCTTCTCTGAATATATCAGGCTTGCGTGCTCTAGCTCCAGGGTTTTTGCATTTGCCACTTCTTTTAGCCTAGAATTATCTTCCTCTAGGCTTCTGTAAGACTTACTTCCTCATCTTTTTCAGGTCTTTCATTGGGTATGTGTCACCTTTTCAATGAGGGATGCCTGCAACCCTATTTAAACTGTAAAGTTTAAAATTAGATAGTTTTGGGGCACCTGGATGGCTCATTGGTTAAGCATCTGACTCTTGATTTTGGCTCAGGTCATGATGTCGTGGTTCATGAGATGGAGCCCTACATTAGGCTCTGCACTGCCAGTGCAGAGCCTGTTTGGGATCCTCTCTCTCCTCTCTCTTTGCCTCTCCCCCTACTCACACCTGCTCACACATACACTCTCTCCCTCTCTCAAAATAAACAAACATTTTTAGAAAATTTACAAAGGGGCGCCTGAGTGACTCATTTGGTTGGGCATCCAACTCTTGCTTTCCACTCAGTTGGTTTCCAACTCTTGGGGTTGGGATCAAGCATAGGGTGCCATGCCAAGTGTGGAAACTGCTTGGGATTCTCTCTCTCTCCCTCTGCTCCTCTCCCCTGTTTGTGCTCTCTCAATCTATCACTCTCTAAAAATAAAAATAAAATTTAAAAATTATTTTTAAAAATGTTTAAAGGATTTAAAAAATAATAAAATAAAATTAGATAGTCTCCCCCTGCTTTTCCCCATGGCACTTAATACCATTTTGGTGCACTATATATTTTCCTTTTTATTTTTGTCTTCCCACTCTGTAATATGAACTCTGTTAGTTAGGACAGGGGTTCTTACCTAATTTTGTTTATTCTTCTGTGCCTAAAACAGTCCTGCCATATATGGTAAGTACTCAATAAACATTTGTTGAATGAATGACTGAATGAGTGGAGAGATAACTCCTGTCTCATTCTATCTTGGGTCTCAGATAAAGTACCTTCCTCAGAAATGCGGTCTCCAATCTTCCCATCCTAACCAGCCATTTCCATCCTAGTTATTTTTTTTTCTTTTAGAGAGAGAGAGTGAGAGCACAAGCAGGGGATGGGGACAGAGAGACAGACAGAGAGAGAGAGAGAGAGAGAGAATCTTAAGCAGGCTCTAAGCTCAGCACAGAGACTGGATGCAGGGCTCGATCCCACAACCCTGGGATCATGACCTGAGCCAACATCAAGAATTGGACACTCAACTGACTGAGCCACCCAGGTGCCCCCCCTAGTTATTATATAACATCGCCACATTTTATTTTACTCATAGTACTTGTCACTACCTGAAATTATTGTTTATTTACTTGTTTATTGTCTGTCCTCTTGCTCTTCCATTAGATTGCAGGCTCCATGAGACCTGGGACTGTGGTGCATAGTAGATAGTCACTAAATATTTGTTAAATGAAGGAGAAAAAGCTGTGCTGACAGCTTCTCATGGATTATCTTACCTTCTGACAGTAACCCCTGTTAAATAATACCATCAGACTCCTCTTTTCTCAAATGACGCAACAGAGGCTTACAGCACACTTACACAACCTAGAAGGTGGTAGAAACCAGATTTGAACATAAGCAGTTTGATTTCAGAACTAATTCTGAGTTAATTTATTAACTGCAAGACTTCTCAGACCTTCTGAGTCTATAATCAATAAGAGAAGGAAAGAAAGCATATGCAACATTGCCCAAACTTATGTGACCACAGAATCCTCTTTTTTTGGTGGAATATTCTTAGAGTTTTATGGATATGTTTTCGAAATGCCATTATAACAATTCTAACCCATTTTATTAGGTAGTTCATAGAGTTTTATTTATGGGTCAATAACATAATTCCACTGTAATCCCATGTAGCCTAATATACCTAAGAGGTGTGGTGGGATGAAAGAATAAAGGTTTTCTCAATGGGGAAGAAAAGAGAGCCCAGGGTTATTGTCAAAAAAAGCAATGGAAGAGGAAAAGTATCTAAGTGAAAGAGACCCAAAAATGAATAAATAAATGATTAAAGGTAATGCTAGTATGGCACAAAGATCACCTTTCTTTCAGCAAAATCTGACTGTTCAGTATGTCAGCCTGAGTAAGTAAGGCAGCAGAAAATTAAGTTGGCCTGTAGCACAGAGGAGCCTGCAGATTTTCAGTGGATGAGTAGACATTGGTATTGTTTACTCAACATGGTTCTCTCTCTTCCCTTTCTAATAGAACCCCATGTTTGCCCTTGTAAATCACCCTCTTTCATGCTGCCTTGTGCTTATCTCCCTGCTACTGAATGGTGTAGAAATGAAAAGGTCACCTTATACATTTCTGGTCAGCAAGACATTAAGGCAAGTCTGCCTGGGGACTTCTTGGAAAGATTGGCCTGTTCATTGAAGAGCCAAGCATAGGTAGGGGTGTTGTATCATGTGATGCCCAGAACTAGACAGAGCTAACATGGACCATGAGATGGCAAAGCAGAAAAAGGGTATATGAGCTCTTTAGCTTTCTTATGTGCTTTATTATTTATTTATTTGTAAGCCAGATGTCTTGAGAGGCATATTCGAGGATTAAATTGTAGGTAAGGAAGTAAATCATTCATCACCAGCGAACAGCGTTGTTCACGGCCATGTGTTTTTCTGTTTCAGAATTTTAGCCATGACTCCCTATTTCAGGTGACTGTCAGTTGACTGTTTCAGGAAGCAGGGGCTGGGCCCCAGTTACGCATGCAGTGTGCACAGGGTGTTGCAACCAGGGTGGATCGCTGCCAGCTCAAGGGTGCTGTTTAAATTGGAAAGAGCAGGACTGGTGTCAGAAGTGAGTGTGAGGGGAGAGGCCATCAGATCAGTGGTGTCATACTGGAGTAACAGTCCCCAAAGTACTTCGGTTGAGGAGTTTAGGGATTCTTCCCTTTCATTCCTAAACTAAGTTCTCATCTGCCGGGTACCCAGCTATGTGGCTGTCCCTGGGTCTTTTGAAATTCCTACTTGAAACCTGCAGTGTCTGCTGTCCTTCCACTTTAAAACAGGGGGCTGGCTGCCTGAGTTCTTGTCTGAGGTCCTCTGGCTATAGCTGAGAGAAAATGGAGACCAGGTCAGACCCATCTCTCTCTTTCTTCTTTTTTAAAATTTATTTACTTATTATTTTTTTAATGTTTACTTATTGTTGAGAGAGAGAGACAGAGACAGAGACAGAGCGCAAGCGGGGGAGGGCAGAGAGAGAGAGGGAGACACAGAATCCGAAGCAGGCTCCAGGCTCTGAGCTGTCAGCACAGAGCCTGAAGCAGGGCTCAAATTCACAAACCACAAGATCATGACCTGGGCCAAAGTCGGATGCTTAACCAACTGGGCCACCCAGACATCCCAATTTATTTTATTTTAATACCAGTTTAGCCAATGTACAGTGTCATATTAGTTTCAGGTTTTAGGTGTACAATGGAGTGATTCCACTATTTCGTACATCACCCAGTGCTCATCGTGACAAATGCACTCCTTAATCCCCATCGCCTATTTCACCCATCCCCTCATCCACCTCCCCTCTGGTGATCATCAGTTTGTTCTTTGTGGCTAAGAGTCTTTTTCCTGGTTTGTCCCTCTCCCTCCCTTTCTTTGTCTCTTTTTCTCTTTGCTATTTGTTTTGTTTCTTAAATTCCACATATCTTGGGCTGCTTCCATAATTTGGCTATTGTAAATAACGCTGCAATAAACATAGGGGTGCATATACCCCTTTGAATTAGTGTTTTTGTATTTTGGGGGTAAATACCCAGTAGTGTGATTAATAGATCATAGGGTAGTTCTTAGTTTTTAACTTTTTTTTAAATTTTTTCTTTTTAATGTTTATTTATTTTTGACAGAGAGAGAGACAGAGCATGAGCGGGGGAGGGGCAGAGAGAGAGGAAGACACAGAATCCGAAGCAGGCTCCAGGCTCTGAGCTGTCAGCACAGAGCCCGACGCAGAGCTCGAACTCACAGACCGCGAGATCGTGACCTGAGCCGAAGTCGGATGCTCAACCGACTGAGCCACCCAGGCGCCCCCTTAGTTTTTAACTTTTTGAGGAAACTCCCTACTGCTTTCCACAGTGGCTGCCCCAGTTTATATTCCCACCAGCAGTGTGAGAGGTTCCTTTTTCTCCACATCCTTGCAAACACTTGTTTCTTGTGTTTTTTTTAAAGTTTATTTTCTTTATTTTGAGAGAGAGAAAGAGAGAGAGGTGGAGAGAGAGAGAGAGAGGAAGAGAGAATCTCAAGGAGGCCCCGTGCTATCAATGCAGAGCCCAACTCAGAGCTCAGTCTTACAAACCATGAGATCATGACCTGAGCTAAAATCAAGAGTAGGATACTTAACCAACTGAGCCACCAAGGAACACTTTGTGTTTTTTACTTTAGCCATTCTGACAGGTATGAAGTGGTGTCTCATTGTAGTTTTGATTTGTATTTCCCTGATCATGAGTGATGTTGAGCATCTTTTCATGTATCTACTGGCTATATATTTTTTAAATTTTATTTAGTTAAGTAATCTCTACACCCCATGTGGGGCTTAGACTCACCACCCAGAGATCAAGAAACTGCGCTGGCTAGGTGCCCCCAATTGGATGTCTTCTTCATAGAAATATCTGTTCATGTCTTCTACCCATTTTTAATTGGATTATTTATTTTTTTGGGTGTTGGTTGGTGTAAGTTCTTTATATATTTTGGATACAACCCCTCATCAGATATGTCATTTGCAAATATCTTCTCCCATTCAGTAAGTTGCCTTTTAGTTTTGTTGGTTGTTTTCTTCTCTGTACAGAGCTTTTTTTCTTTTTTTTTTTTTTTAATTTTGTCCCAATAGTTTATTTTTGCTTTTATTTCCCTTGCCTTTGGAAACATATCTAGAAAAAAGTTGCTATGGCCAATCTCAGAGACATTATTACTTCTGCTCTCTTCTAGGATATTTATGATTTCCTGTCTCACATTTAGGTCTTTAATCCATTTTTAATTTATTTTTGTGTATGGTATAAAAAAGTGATCTGGTTTTATTCTTTTGCATGTAGTTGACCAGTTTTTCCAACACCAGGTGTTGAAGAGACTTTTTCCTATTGGATATTCTTTCCTGCTTCGTTGAAGATTAACTGACCATACAATTGTGGGTTTATTTCTGGGTTTCCTATTCTGTTCCATTTATCTATGTGTCTATTTTTGTGCCAGTGCTACACTGTTTTGATTACTACAGCTTTATAATATAACTTGAAATCTGGAATTATGGTATCTCCAGCTTTGCTTTTCTTTTGCAAGATTTCTTTTTCAAATGGCTTTGGCTATTTGGGGTCTTTTGTGGTTCTGTATAAATTACAGGATTTTTTATTCTAGTTATGTAAAAAATGCTGTTGGTATTTTGTGGGGGTTTTTTTGTTATTTTAAAGCAATTTTAGTTATTTATTTTATTTTGAGAGAGGGAGAGCAGAAGAGGGGCAGAGGAAGAGAGAGAGAGAGAGAGAGAGAGAGACAGACTTCCAAGCAGGCTCCATGCACAATGTGGAGCCTGATGCAGGGACTGATCTCAGGACCATGAGATCATGACCTGAGCTGAAATCAGGAGTCAGACACTTAACCAGCTGAGCCACCCAGGTACCTTTGCTATTGGTTTTTTGATAGTGATTGCATTAAATGTGTAGATTTCTGTGGGTAGTATAGACCTTTTAACAATATTTTTCTTCCAATCAATGTGCATGGGATGTTTTTCCATTTCTTTGTGTCGTCTTCAATTTCTTTCATAAGTGTTCTATAGTTTTCAGAGTATAGGTCTTTTATCTCTTTGGTTAGGCTTATTCCTAGGCATCTTATTATTTTCGGTGCGGTTGTAAATGGGATTGTTGTCTTAACTTCTCCTTCTGCTGCTTCCTTATTAATGTATAGAAACGCAACAGCCCTATCAAAATAACACCAGCATTCTTCACAGAGCTAGAACAAATAATCCTAAAATTTATATGGAACCAGAAAAGACCCCGAATAGCCAAAGCAATCTTGAAAAAGAAAACCAAAGCTGGAGGCATCACAATCCCAGACTTCAAGCTATACTACAAGGCTGTAATCATCAAGACAGTATGGTACTGGCACAAGAACAGACACTCAGATCAATGGAACAGAATAGAGAACCCAGAAATGGACCCACAAACCTATGGCCAACTAATCTTTGACAAAGCAGGAAAGAATATCCAATGGAATAAAGACAGTCTCTTCAGCAAGTGGTGCTGGGAAAACTGGACAGCGACATGCAGAAAAATGAACCTGGACCACTTTCTTACACCATACACAAAAATAAACTCAAAATGGATGAAAGATCTCAATGTAAGACAGGAAGCCATCAAAATCTTTGAGGAAAAAACAGGCAAAAACCTCTTTGCTCTGGGCTGGAGCAACTTCTCTGGAGGCAAAGGAAACAAAAGTAAAAATGAGCTACTGGGACCTCATCAAAATAAAAAGCTTCTGCACAGCAAAGGAAACAATCAGCAAAACTAAAAGGCAACCAAAAGAATGGGAGAAGATATTTGCAAATGACATATCAGATAAAGGGTTAGTATCCAAAATCTATAAAGAACTTATCAAACTCAACACCCAAAAAACAAATAATCCAGTGAAGAAATGGGCAAAAGACACGAATAGACACTTCTCCAAAGAAGACATCCAGATGGTCGACCGACACATGCAAAAACGCTCAACTTCACTCATCATCAGGGATTTCCCTGATGATCCTGATCAAAACCACAATGAGATACCACCTTACACCTGTCAGAATGGCTAACATTAACAACTCAGGCAACAACAGATGTTGGCGAGGATGTGGAGAAAGACGATCTCTTTTGCACTGCTGGTGGGAATGCAAACTGGTGCAGCCACTCTGGAAAACAGTATGGAGGTTCCTCAAAAAGTTAAAAATAGAGCTACCCTATGACCCAGAAATTTTACTACTAGGTATTTATCCACGGGTTACAGTTGTGCTGTTTTGAAGGGACACATGCACCCCCATGTTTATAGCAGCACTATCAACAATAGCCAAAGTATGGAAAGAGCCCAAATGTCCATTGATGGATGAATGAATAAAGAAGATGTGGTATATATATACACAATGGAGTATTACTTAGCAATCAAAAAGAATGAAATCTTGCCATTTGCAACTATGTGGATGGAACTGGAGGGCATTATGCTAAGTAAAATTAGTCAGTCGGAGAAAGACAAATATCATATGACTTCACTTATATGAGGATTTTAAGAGACAAACAGATGAACATAAAGGAAGGGAAACAAAAATATTCTAAAAACAGGGAGGGGGACAAAATGGAAGAGACTCATAAATATGGAGAACAAACTGAGGGTTACTGGAGGGGTTGTGGGAGAGGGGGTGGGCTAAATGGGTAAGGGGCACTAAGGAATCTACTCCTGAAATCATTGTTGCACTATATGCTGAGTAATTTGGATTAAATTATTTAAAAAAAATTTTTTAAGTATAAAAGGATAAAAGGGTTTAAAAAGATAAACATTTTTAAAAAAGAAATGCAACAGATTTCTGCACATTGATTTTGTATCCTGCAATTTTACTGAATTCATTTACCAGTTCTAGTAGTTTTTTAGTGGAGTCTTTAGGGGTTTCTACACAGAGTATCATGTCATCTGCAAATAATGAAAATTTTACTTCTTCCTTGACGATTTGAATGCCTTTCATTTCTTTTTGTTGTCTGATTGCTGTGGTGAAGACTTCCAGCACTATGTTAAATAAAAAGTGGTGAGAATAGATGTCCTTGTCTTGTTCCTGACTTTAGGGAGAAAGCTCTCAGTTTTTTTCCCATTGAGTATGACGTTCACTGTGGGTTTTTCATATAGGGCCTTTATTATGTTGAGGTATGTTCCCTCTAAACCTACTTTGTTGAAGGCTTTTATCATGAATGGATGTTTTGCTTTGTCAAATGCTTTATCTGCATCTACTAAAATCATCATATGATTTTTTTTATCCTTTTCCTCTTTTTAAAAAAAAGTCTATTTATTCATTTTGAGAAAGATAGAGTGTGGAGGGGGAGGGGCAGAGAGGGAAAGAGAGAATCCCAAGCAGGGTCTGTGTGCTCAGAGCCTGACGAGGGAGGGGGCTTAATCTCATGAACTATGAGATCATGACCTGAGCCAAAATCAAGAGCCAGATGCTTAACTGACTGAACCACCCAGGTGCCCCTATCCTTTCTCTTATTGATGCAATGTATCACATTGATTAATTTATGAATACTGAACCACCCTTGCCTGCAGGAAGTAAATCCCGCTTGATCATGGTGAGTGATTTGTTTAATCTACTCTTGGATTCTGTTTGCCAGTATTTTGTTGAGGATTTTTGCATCTATGTTTATCAAAAATACTAACCTGTAGTTCTCTTTTTTGGTGGTGTCTTTTTGGGTTTTGGTATCAGGGTAATATTGACCTTATAGAATGAATTTGGAAGTTTTCCTTCCTCTTCTATTTTTTGGAATAGTTTGAGAAGAATAGGTATTAACTGTTCTTTAAATTCTTGGTAGAATTTGCCTGTGAAGCCATCTGGTCCTGGAGTTTTGTTCATTGGGAGTTTTTTGATTACTGATTCAGTCTCCTTTCTGGAAGACTCATCTTGAGTTGTTGGTAACTCTAGGGGTATGGCAACTCCATAAAAATAGAGTAGGGGGTTCTCCCTGGCCAGATAATCCTGTCTACATAAGATAAGATAGCCATGGGCTCCAGACTCTGTTTTCACCAGATTTTCAGATGCTTTAAGAAATGAAAGTAAGTAGGGGCACTTGGGTGGCTCAGTTGGTTAAGCGTCCGACTTCAGCTCAGGTCACAGTTCATGAGTTTGAGCCCCACATCGGGCTCTGTGCTGACACCTCAGAGCCTGGAGCCTTCTTTGGATTCTGTGTCTCCCTCTCTCTCTGTCCCTCCCCTGCTCGTACTCTGCTTCTCTCTCTCTCAAAAGTAAATAAAACATTTTTTAAAAATGTTTTCAAAAAAAGTGAAAGTGAGCACTTCTACCATGAATTTGCTCAGGTAGCTTGTCCAAGGCAACACTTTTAGTTTGTGGGAGAATGAAGATTAAAATCCAAGTTCTAGCTCCCAACATCTGTGCACATAACCATGACTAAGTGAGACCTTTCAAAGTGTGTGCCCAGTAACTTCACATATGAGAAAATCCTGTGAAGAGCTTGTAGTCAGAAAAAAATAATGAGACTGACCCCCACTCTGACCTGCCACCAGTCCCCACCTTTCACTTCCACCTAAAATTTGGCAAAGCCTTTCACTCTCAGTATAGAGCACTGGCTCCTCACCGTATATGCATGGTTTCATGCTTCACACCAAGCATAGCACAAATAGGTATATGGGTCCTATCTCAAGCTCAGGAATCTCTCAGATTCCTCCCATTAGTGGAAGGGGATCCAGCAGGATGGAGAAACCCATGAACCACTAAACTTTGGTTGAAGAGGCAATCTCCATTACTATAATGGAGATGGTTTTCCAGAACTGAGCACTTGGGCAAAGCTGTCAGGGGCAGTGAAAAGGCTGGGCTATCATCAAGCTATTGGAAGTAGCAAGGAAAGTTGTCCTATCATCATCACCTCTCTGGGACATTTGTTTAAGAGCTAAGAGTGGACTGTGTTTCGTATTCTCTTCCTTGGCTTGATGTGTTCATTCATTAGCAGAGAGCTCTGTGCCAGGCTTTCCAGCTCCTTTTAGACCTTCAAAGGAATGAAAGAATGATAGTTACAGAAACTTGTTTATATATATAATAATAACATAAAATAATAATTATCATATAAGTTTATAATCTCAAAAATGCTTATAATTTGACCCTTTTTTTTCTAAGAAAGAATGGAAATCATGCTGATAGTCCTGGAGAAGCCATATTTGGACAGGTACTAAAAACGACTCTTGGTGATACAGTGGACGAAGTGGTAATGAAATTTAAATAAATGAACTTGGATAGGCACGACAAGAGCTGTGGCGATTGAGCTAAAGTACAGAGAAAAAGAGAAAGACAGAACCCAGCTTGCACTGAGTGCCAGTTGCCTTTACGCTGAAAGCAGAGACAAAGATAGTGAGTGTTTCTTGTGGATTAGATGTGGGCTCAGCAGAAGACAGCCAACCTGGAGCCATTTCAAATTTCACTCAAGAGTCCTACTCAAAAAGATGAAGTGACCCCAACAAAGGGCTGGTTCACCTGATTCCCACTGCTGTGGGAGGAAATAGAAGTGACCAGCGGGAGGTAAATGTTTCACCCACAGTACAGGCAGTTCAATGTGGGAGCCTCCAAAGTACCCATGAAACCACCCACGAGAAGAATAGTCAGCTTTGAACATCCACCAGAAAAAGACAGCTTTAAACATTTGCCACAGCCAGAGGAAACCAATGCCAAAGTACCTTGGTGCCAGTCAGGTAAGACATTTCCTACCCTTCAGTTCTTATTCCTCTCTCTGTTTTAATATTGGAGGATCCAGAGGCAGCCTGGGGGCAAGTGGGGACGGAGGAGGGGAAGCATCAAGTAGGGGAACAGAGATGAGGCTAAGACCTCTCTTTCACTGCAAGCACTTTGTCAAGGGGAGAAACTTTAACTTTAAATGGAATTTGAACTTTAAACTATTACATTTAAATTACTGAACACTTTGATTAACAAAATAGGACTATTCAGATGACTAGATATAATTGGAAGACCTTTTTTTTTTTAAGGTTTTATTTTTTTAAGTAACTTCTACACACAACATGGGGCTTGAACTTACAACCCCGAGATCAAGAGTCGCATGCTCTACCGATTGAGCCAGCCAGGGGCCCCCACGGAAGACTTTTGTTATCTAGGAGAGTCCTGGTCTGGTCTTCTCTCAAGAGAAGGACTAGCTCCTCAGGATGGGCAGTGTGAAGAAAAGGGAAACTTGTTTTTGACTGTGTTGATTCAAAGTACCTGCCATAGTGTTTTGCCATACTTATTTTTCTGTTATATGAAACTGAAAATGTTCTAATACCATAGTGAATATTTCATGCATAAATTAAATACCAAATATACACAAAAATGAATTTCCTAAAGTAATGTCTTACTTCAAATTCTGTTTCTCTCCGCTTATTGGAAAGGACATTTATTTATTTATTTATTTATTTTAATTTTTTTAACGTTTATTTAGCTTTGAGACAGAGAGAGACAGAGCATGAACAGGGGAGGGTCAGAGAGAGAGGGAGACACAGAATCTGAAACAGGCTCCAGGCTCTGAGCTGTCAGCACAGAGCCCGACGTGGGGCTCGAACCCACGGACCGTGAGATCATGACCTGAGCCAAAGTCGGACACTTAACCGACTGAGCCACCCAGGCACCCATTAAAGTTCTTTTTTCTAACTCATCAAGATGAGAAGTCACTCCTCTTTCCCTGTGGGAGTATTGAGAGGGGTTGTCAGAGAGTTGACAGTAGTATTACATTAGTGAAGCTCCTTCTATAAACATTGGCATGGGGGGAAATTTCCTAGACTTTTGTTCTCTTAATCCATAGGGCTAGACCAGTTAGCCTGTATTCAACCAGGCTGTGTCTATCTCCTCGTGGGGAAGAGATCAGCAGACTATCAGGATCATCATATTCTCACTTTCATAAGGCTGTTCCTCCAACACTAATCATGCTCCTGATATAGTGCAGGTGAATAATGATGCTTCTGCCTTCAGAATGCTCTGAAATAGGCCAGATGAGTACACTAACTAAATTAACTCAGAGGCAACACTGTGCCCAAGGCTGAAAATAAATTTCCTATTTTATTTCCCAGCCTAAATTATGTCTAGCCAAGTTGTCCAATTACGGTTGACCCTTGAACAATGCAGAGGTTCAGGATGCTGACCCCCCCACACACACACAATCAAAAATCCACGTATAACTTTTGACTCTTGAGAAACCCAGCTACTAATAGGCTGCTGTTGACCTTGCAGATAACATAAACAGTCGGTTAACAGGTTTGTATATTATCTGTATTACTTACTGTATTCTTACAATAAAGTAAGGTAGAGAAAAGAAAAGGTTAGGAAAATCATAAGGAAAAGAAAATACATTCACAGCACTGTTCTGTATTTATCAAAAAAATATTACTTTAAGTGGACTCTCACAGTTCAAACCTGTGTTGTTCAAGGGTCAACTGCACACATTGGATTACATTGGTCCACTAAGAAGCAGAGTCCAATACATGTAAGAGATTTACTGGGAGAGGAGGTAGAAGGTGAGAAAAGCCCTCAAACCACAGTGCTGGTCTGATCCCTGTGCAAGAAGAGAAGGAAAGGATTTTTTCCTACACCTGGATAGGAAGACTCTTAGACTTACAGTATAGTTCCTAGAAAAGTTAAACCTGGTTGATGGGGAATCCTTGAGCCAAAGTTTTTTGTTGGGGAGTTCTACCTCACTGAATGGCTACACCTCACTGAAATGGGCCTGCTTTGTTACCCCAGCCATCCTCAGTCATTCCTTTACCACTCTGCTCCTGGCTCTTTCCAGAGCAGACAAGAACACGTGCTTTTTGCAGGCTGAACTATCTGAAAGAGAATGGTGAAGGGGAAGTGAACATTGGTTATATTTGATCTTTGTCATGTGCCCTCATCCCAAACTCATCAAAGTTGCTTCTCCTCTCCTGGGAAGTAGTAAGTGCATAGACCAGGAAGATTACAGTAGTTCTTCCTCATCCATGGTTTTGCTGTCTGTGGTTTCAGTTACCTGAGACCAAGTGCAATCTGGAAGCAGATGAGCCTCCTTCTGACGTCTTGTCAGAAGGTCAGTGGTCGTTGCACTTACGTCATTCACCTCAGTTCATCTTATCACGGAGGCATTTTAGCATCAGACATCACCACAAGAAGAAGGGGGAATACAGGAGAATAAGAGATTTTGAGAGAGAGAACACATTCATATAGCTTTTATTACAGTATATTGCTATAATTGTTCTAGTTCACTGTGCCTAATTAATAAGTTAAACTTTTTCATGGATATGTATGTACAGGAAAAAACACAGTTACATATAAGGCTCAGTACTTTCCACGGTTTCAGGTATCTGCTGGGGGTCTTGGAACATATCCTCTGCAGATCGTGGGGACTACTATACGCTCATGGAAAGAAATGTAGTCCGTATGGAAGGAAATATCAGGAGTGGGGTGTAAGTGTTTCCCCATAAAGTTATGTGAAATACTTAGCACAGTGACTGAAAAGAGATTAGTACTCAAATGTTGGCTATTATAAATCGAAAAGGAGTTGAAAAACTAAGATGAAAATTATTTCCAGTTTGTTATTTACAGGAGTAGGGCAATCAAGCAAATTCTATAATGTTGGATTTTTTTTTTCTCAGATTTTTTTTTAAGGGTAAAAATCTATATTTGGAAGTGTCCTTTTAATGATCGTCTATGAATACAACCTACTTCAGACATGGAAACAGCCTCCAGACAAACAAACATGATGAAGTCAGTGGTGAATTTCTTTTCCTTGGATCTCAAGACCATAGAATTGGATTAATACTAATCTTTGGTTATGATACACTCTCCTCATTGGTTCTTCCCTCTCTCCCTCCTTCCCTTTCCTTCCTCCCACCCTCTTCTCTCCTCCCTGCCCTTCCTCCCTGCCTTGTTGCCCCTTCTTCTTACTAACTTGTGCCCCCTCCTAGGGAATCTTGCCACATCAACGCCTCTTTCTGAATGGAATAGGACTTTTGGACTCTTTTGCCCTTTTCCTCCTTTCCCTCCCAGGCAACTGTCTTTATTTGTTGGGCTGGGTTTCAAATTTGAATAAACACTGAAAGTGACAGACTTGTCACATCTGGAGGAAGCTGCTGTTTCTTTTGGTTTTTCACAGAATTCTAAGTGCATCCCTAAAGCTCAAAGAAAGGGTATGATTTTGACTCAAACTTTGCCCTGTTTGCCAACCTCAGGGAGTCTAGGTTGAGTTAGGGAGAATGTAACAAAACCTGACAGTAGACAAGTCTAATGTGGTTTGGAGTTTTATTATGAAACTTCTGCATAGTTCTGCTTTTCACCCAGTTGTGTCATAAGAAAACAGCCAAAACAGTCATCTCAGTTTTTGCTAACCATCTTTTAGAATAACACACACATTCAGTATTTAAATTTTCTGTATTGTAATTAACAAATTAATATAAGATGTTGAAATTGTATTATGTACTGATTCAAACAGACTTGAAGCTATTTTCTTGCTTTCTTTCAGTCATGACTATATATATACATGTATGTACAATATCAAGATCTATATAAAAATATTCACATTAAAAACAAACAAAATATTGGACTTTAAACTTTTTTAACAAGTAAGAACTTGGTATATTGTTCCCATGAGTCCTATTTATTTATTTATTTATTTATTTGTCTATTTACTTAGGAGCAGAGAGAGAATCCAAGCAGGCTGTCAGCATGGAGCCCAATGTTGGACTTGATCCTGTGAACTGTGAGAACACGACCTGAGCCGAAATCAAGAGTTGGATGCCCAGCCAACTGAGCCAGCCTGGCACCCCTGGACTTTATTTTTATTATATACACAATTTTTAAAGATTTTTTAAAATGTTCATTTATTTTTGAGAGAGAGAGAGAGGCAGAGTGTGAGTGGGGGAGGCGCAGAGAGAGAGGGAGACACAGAATCCAAAGGAGGCTCCAGGCTCCAAGCTCTAAGAACATAGCCCAACACCGGGCTTGAACTCACGAGCCATGAGATCATGACCTGAGCCGAAGTCAGACGCTCAACTGACTGAGCCACCCAGGTGCCCCTATGTACACAATTTTTATTCATTAAAGAAAACTTGGATAATACAAAAAATTAGAAAGAAGGAGAAATTATATATGGGACAATTTCTTAATTCACTCTACTGGCAACTGATAACTGTGTTATGTGCTGAGAAAAATACATCGATGACAAGGACATGGACTGCACCCTTTAGGAGAGAGACATAAATAAAATACATGTATTTTTAAGACAGTGAAAGGTTAAGTTTGTCAAGCATCTGCAGTATTTCAGAATTTTCCTGTTACCTTTAACTCACTCATCTGGAGGTAGGCTCTGTTTACCGAGAGATCACATGATCTCTGGGAGCCTGGGCTGTATCGTGACTGAATTTGAGGTCCAGTCTTCTTTAGATTGCATGTATCTGCACTTCATTCTTTAGAGGAGCAGCAGTTGGAAAGAAATCTTTCTCCTTGTTACATGGGATGGGAGGAAGAGTGATAAAAGGTACCCACTGAAGACAAAGAAACTACTTTAAGATGGAGGTAGAAAGGGGACATGGTTACCCAGTATATTAATGACTCATTCCATGTTTCACAAGAAGGTCAACCACCAAAGCAGAATGTTTTTTTCTAAAGCTATTTTGAATAAAATTTTGAAAAGGAGCGTTTTAACAAAATAAAGTCTAGCCAAGAGTTTTACGATTTTCAATAGGTGTAGTAAGACACCTACTGATCCTGTATAAATGTGCAGTCAAAATCAATTGACTTTTTGTGCTATTAATGGCAGACTTCCATTGATTTCAGATAATTAGAACTGTGTCTAATATTTGTAAGTAATTATGCTGAGAACGATACAAAAGAAGTAAAGCTGTGAGATCCTGTATTTATGATCATTTAACATAGCCAAAAAAAAAAAATGGAAGAAAAGTATTTCGGTTCTTAAGATTTTGAGGCAACTGGACATAAGGAAGAAACTGGAAGTTGTCTAATTCTGGCTTTCTTCCACTGATGCAGCAAAACCAGGCAGTTTCTAATTCTCCCTTGATCATATTTTTAATATACTTATATATGTATATCAAACTCCTAACAAAATCACCACTCCTTTAATCTGTTGTTTTCATTTATCCATCTGTCTAGCATCCATTCATCCAGTAAATATTTATTATGTACCTACTACCAGGGATAGCACTTTTTTGGACAGGGTGTTACCAAATACCTCAGTTGAAGAATATTCACATGTCACTGAGATATGAGTTTATATAATAAAATGAAGCTGCTACGGGAAACCTGGAGTTTATTTACAAAATAAATGAGCTTCAATTTAAGGAGCAAGTAGCACTCAGTTTTTTCAAAACTTAGGGTGGCTTGGTTGTTTGTTTTTAAAGAACACTCCTGGGGCATCTGGGTGGCTCAGTCAGTTAAGCATCTGACTTCGGCCCAGGTCATGATCTCATGGTTCATGAGTTCGAGCCCTGCGTCAGGCTCTGTGCTGACAGCTAAGAGCCTGGAGCCTGCTTCGGATTCTGTGTCTCCCTCTCTCTCTACCCCTCCCTAGCTCATGCTCACTCTCTCTGTCAAAAATAAATAAACTTAAAAAAAAAATTTAAGAACACTCCTAAACGACCATGCAGTTCTGAGTTACAAGTTTCTTTTACTAATGAACAAATGAAAAACGCTCCTCATGGCAAGGAGCATCAGCAATGGATTATTTGACTCTCATTGTGGTTTATTTCATTATACGATGAGTCACATTTTTTCCTTTGTTAGTTACAGAGGTTAAACAAAATCTGGTGGGTATATCTGACATAGGCTACAAAATATAAAATTGTTCCTCAAAGTGTATCTCTGGCTTCTAGTCTCTCTCCAGAGTCCTAGCCATCTATTATCCTTTGCCAACCAGACATTTCCCCATTAGTGCTCTACAGGCACTGTGGACTCAGTATATATAAAGCTGAACTCTATGTTGTCCAGTTTTCTTGAATTCTCTCTCATACTTAGTAGTACCACCATCTACCTGGTTTTTCAAACTAGAAATCTAGAGCCTGGGGTGGCTGTGTGGCTCAGTCAGTTAAGCACCTAACTTCGGCTCAGGTGATGACCTCACAGTTCATGAGTTCAAGCCCCACGATGGACTCTGTGCTGACATCTGGGAGCCTGGATCCCGCTTCAGATTCTGTCTCCCTCTCTCTCTCTCTGCCTCTTCCCTGCTTATGCTCTCTCTCTCTCTCTCTTTCTCTCTCAAAAATAAAATAAACATTAAAAAAAATCTAGAGCCTGTCTTTGCTGGCTCTAGATTGTCTATGCCCATCATAGTTCTTAGGTCGTCAAGTTCTGTTCATTTTATCTTCAGAATAGGTCTAGAATTTTCACTTCATCATCAGTGCCACTGCTTTAGAGCCACTCACCTTTATCTTGCCTGGACTGTTAGACGACCAAAGGTCGTCTGCTTCTGGTCTCTCCATACTCTAGTCTATCCTCTCTACTGCCATTAAAGTTATCTTTTTCTAACTTAAATATGTTCATGACACTCTCTTTGAAAGTGTTCAGTGGATTCTCCTTGACTATAGGAATGAGTCGAATCATCTTAACACAGAATTAAGAACTTTTCTAATCTGGTCCTAGATTTTCTTTTCAGGCCCATTTCTCCACAAGTATTGCGTACTTCTGCCAAATGGGACCACTTGGCTAAATATTCCATGCATGCTCTTTTTATACCTATGAGCTATTGAATATGCCCTCTGCCCAGAACGTCATTACTCATGTCTCCACTAGGTAAACCCCTACTTACCATTCAGAAGATAGCTCAAATATTACCTCTTTAAAAGGTCATCTTTGAAATCCCCTGGAAATATCAGTACCTCTACTCTCCGAGCTGGGCTATTCTTTGTTTGCCCCTCTAGATTCCCTGTCCACCATTGTTTACCTGCCCTGTGCCATTGGAGCTCACCTCTTTGGACAACATAACCTGATTTTCTTGCCCTCTGACTTTTTGGTAGATTTGAATAATGGGAGGCACTGGAAGAAGTTCAGAGGGCAGAAGAGAGTGAGATTATAGTAATATTTCCCTAATTCCCTTCTTCCTGGGCCTTGGACTGGCAGGGGCTACTGGAAGAGTTCCTGTTGGGTAGATCTTCTTGTAGCTCAAGCTTTCTTTCTGGGTTTTGGTAATAGCTCCATTCCTTGGCCTCTTCAGGCCTAGGTGTGGGGGCCTTTTCTCAATGCTAATACTTAATTGTCCCTAACTCAGTAAATAAAGTCCTTTATTAAACTTCCTTTATTCACTCCTTTTAGGTATGCCATCTGTTGCCTGTTCTGATTTGTGCACTCCTGTGGTACCATTTAGATAGCTCTATCACTGTTCCTAACACATTGCATTCTAATTATTTTTGCCTATCTGTCCATTTCTCCCATTAAACTCCTTAGAAAAGGTCTGAATTCAGGGAAAGAGTCCGTGTGACTAGGTAGAAAGGAACCTTCATTTCTTACGAGGGCTTTGCAAAGACCAGGGTAGAACATGCAGAGGCCAGAGAAAGGAGGAATCCCCAGGATGTGCAGAAAACCTGGGGGACATGGGAGTTATCTTTGAGAATCAGGTAAGGAACTGCCTGCCTGCCTGCCTGAACCCAAGGAGTCAATCTTGTTGAAAAGGGAGATAATAATTAAAAGGAAAATCAGAAAGCAAGGACTAAACAATCTGGCCCAACTGATTAGCTGTGTCAACCTCAATACCAACTTGAGCTAAAATCAGAGATCCTTGGTCTGACATTTGGGATTCACTTGTAGAGTCTTCTAGACCTCATCTAGTAAGAAGACCAAAAAGTATAAACAAAAGGGCAATGACTCTAAGAACTTTCAGAGCTGTTAGAAGTGAGAGTTGGAGAACCCCTATATAGCATTTCTCCTTTCTGCCTAAGTTTTCAACAAATTGAGAAATAAAGATTAGGACAGATAGAGTAAAAAAAATAATAATGATAATAGTAATGATAGCTCAAACTTCCAGAGCACTGATTTTGTCATGGGCACTGTTTTAAGTGCTTTGTATGTATGACCTCAGTCTTCAGGCCAAGTCTGTGAGTATGGTGGCTCCAACTCTATGAGGAGGGGCAGAGGGCTCTTAGTCCCATTTTGTAGGTGGAGAAATGGAAGCACAGGGAAGTTGAGTAACTTTGCCCAAAGTCACATGGCTGTATTAAGTGGCTAATCTGGGGTATTAACCAGTTTGGCTCCAGTGTCTAACCACTATGCAATATTGCCTCTTAAGATAAACGTTTATTTTGGATAAAACTAATGTTGGAGAATGTGATTTGCATCCATGAACAGAAGGATTTCTAATAATGAACGCCTGGTCGCAGACAGTGCCGGTCTTCTGCAGGCTTCCCCGCATGGGTCCTATCTCTGGAAAACTTAGACATGGAAGAGCAGGCTTCTTTGCAGGCAGGTTGCCTGTGAGGAGAAAGAGAGAGAAAGACAATAAATGGGGGACTTGCCTATGCAAGCCCACTTTTTTTTCATGCTCATCGATCCGGTAAATTCTCCTTTCCTGGGAGAAAAGAGTTGAGGGATGGAGGAGAAGGTTTGTGGTGTTATATTAGTAGATCCCCCTCCACCAGGAAGGAAACATCAGGAATTGGGAAGAGGTATTTTCCCTCAATGCAATGTCCCTATATTTATTACTTTTTATTACCTTTTTAGTTCTTAATATCCATGCACATTGTACCGTAATCATTTACGTGTCTGTCTCTACCACCCACTTCCTTCCTCGCCTATGCACTTTTTTTTTAATGTTTATTTTTGAGAGGGAGAGAGGGAGAGGAGGAGGGGCAGAGAGAGAGGGAGACAGAGAATCCAAAGTGGTCTCTGCACTGTCAGCACAGAGCCCGATGCGGGGCTCAGACCCATGAGCCATGAGATTGTGACCTGAGCTGAACTCGGAAACTTAACTGACTGAGCCACCCAAGTGCCCCTCACCTATGCACTGCTTAATGGCAGAAATCTTTTCTATTAATCTCTGGATCTCCAGTGCTTAGCACATGGTACACACTCATTAATAGCTCATTAAACAAAAGAATGAATAAAGAGATACTTTTCTCTAACCCCCAGAAAATACAGAAGTAAGAATTTAATACACCCTAGGATTAGTTGTTAGCTCAGAAATGGGATTAGCTGCTTTAGACTTCAGTGCCTTAGTTTGAGTTCATTCTCAACTTCCTTAATTCCTGGCTTTTTTTTTTTTTAATGTTTATTTATTTTTAAGACAGAGAGAGACAGAGCATGAGCAGGGGAGGGCAGAGAGAGAGAGGAAGACAGAATCTGAAGCAGGCTCCAGGCTCTGAGCCCTCAGCACAGAGCCCGACGTGGGGCTCGAACCCACAAACCATGAGATCATGATCTGAGCTAAAGTCGGACACTTAAACGACTGAGCACCCAGGCACCCCTCCCCCCTTTTTTAAATATAAAGTCTTAACAGGTGAGCCAGACAAGTTGAAAACTTCTTACTTACCAGTGCTGCTATTCATGACTTTTCTGAACCTGGAATCAGAAAAGATGGTAAGGAACAACAGAGTAGTGTCTTGACACATATCTTGGTTATCCCTGTCTACCAGAAAGAAGATAAGGCCTTTGGTGTCATTCAACCTGGTTTTGAAAACCCACTTCACAACTTACCTGTGTGACCTTGGGCAGATTATTCTTGTAGCATAGGAGCTATGTTCTACATGTTTTTAGGCAATTCCCTTCTGTGAGGACATTATCTGCTTTTCAGAAAGATTCTCATTTGACCGCTTTTATGGAATTATGCCCTGGCCCATGGTCTCATTTTCCATTTTTAAAATCTGCCTGCTTTATCTTCCAGACATCAGATTCTGCTGTCTGATAGCATGTGACTATCGAGAAATGTGATTATTCCTCTTACTTCTTTAATTTATCCTGTTTTTCTGGTTTGTGATCGTATCTCAATTAACTATTTCCTTGGTTACTGATTGACTTAATGGAATCCAGCTTCATTGACACAATTGTGAACTTTGGCTACCACTAACATCTACTTGAACCATAGTAGCTTGTCAAATTGCCTTGATATTTTTATTGCATCTTCAAGAACCACTGAAGCTTACTACCAATGGTCACTTCAAAATGCGTCAGTTATTTTAGCATCTCAACAGAGTTATCCAAATGTAACACGTTTCCTTGACCAATCAAGCCTGTGTATTTTTACCTGGTAACGCATATTTCTGGGAATGCTATGTGGAATTATCCAAGTCCTAAGCATGTAAAGAAATGGTCATTTATAAACCAAGACACAGAAATGAATAATCTAGAAAGACTTCAACAAGACCCGGTTTTCCAAAAATGGACTCCCACCGCATTATGAGACAACTTCTTGTCAACTTGCTTCATTTACTAACCCCTCCATGGTCCTCCTATTCCAATGAGCGAAACTCATTGTTGTTTTCACAGACTGTTGATTCACAAATTCAGAAACTATT
Organism: Panthera uncia; assembly: GCF_023721935.1. Classification (NCBI taxonomy): domain Eukaryota; kingdom Metazoa; phylum Chordata; class Mammalia; order Carnivora; family Felidae; genus Panthera; species Panthera uncia. The sequence goes on along the minus strand of NC_064808.1, from coordinate 42,595,892 downwards.
CCCTGAGGGCTGCTGAGTAATAAGTAACAGTGATATTTGCACACATTCATGTAGGATTTCACAGTTTACAAAGGGTTTCACATCCATTCTCTTAAGTGGATTTGAGTTCTTGAACAGAGGGTCTTGCATGGTCCATGTTTAAACTACCAGAATAATGATCCTCTGTTTTGTATTTTTGACATTCTGGGTGTTTTTCTGCCTCAAGGCCACTGATCATTCATTCATTAATTCATTCAACTAACATCCATTGAATCTTCTTCCTCTGTATTAAGTACTGTGCTAGAAATTCTGGAAAAAAATGAAAATGACATGGTCCTTGCATTTAAGCCTGGAAGAGAGATTTAAAATTAATCAACAAAGGGTCACCTGGGGGGGCTCAGTTGGTTGAGTGTCCACCTTTGGCTCAGGTCATGATCTCACAGTTAGTGAGTTCAAGCCCCTCATCAGGCTCACTGCTGCCAGTGTGGAGCCCGCTGTGCATCCTTGGTCTGCCCCTCTCTCTGCCCCCCCTCCGTTCATGCTCTCTCTTTCTCAAAAACAAACAGTAAAAAAAATAATCAACAAAAATACGATGTTCAAATACTGTAATACACATCTATATAAACAGCTAAAAGAATACAGCAAGAGAAGAGGTTCATTCCAGCCCAAGCTTTAGGGACTCTCAGTCTTCAAAGAGGAAATTATATATTAAGAAATCAACACCAGGGGTGCCTGCGTGGCTCATTTGGATAAGCATCTGACTCTTGATTTCAGCTCAGGTCATGATCTCACACTTTCATGAGTTCATGCCCTGTGTCAGGCTCTGCACTGACTGCAGGGAGCCTGCTTGGAATTCTCCCTCTCTCTCTACCCCTAGCCTGCTCACACTCTCTCTGTCTCTCTCAAAAATAAATAAATAAATAAACTATTAAAAAAAAAGAAATCAACAAAATAAAACCCTGAAACAAAGTAAAATTAATTTAAATGTATCTAAGTGTTTTTTAAAAAATTCCATATAATAGGGGCGCCTGGGTGGCGCAGTCGGTTAAGCGTCCGACTTCAGCCAGGTCACGATCTCGCGGTCCGTGAGTTCGAGCCCCGCGTCAGGCTCTGGGCTGATGGCTCGGAGCCTGGAGCCTGTTTCCGATTCTGTGTCTCCCTCTCTCTCTGCCCCTCCCCCGTTCATGCTCTGTCTCTCTCTGTCCCAAAAATAAATAAAAAACGTTGAAAAAAAATTAAAAAAAAAAAATAAAAAATTCCATATAATAGATTCATATTTTTTTTTTTTGAGGGTGTGGGAAACAGCAGAACAGGAAGGATAGTTGTGAAATCTCTCAAACAAGATAAGTTGTCACAACTTCAAAGAGGTTAGAAATCATTGTACTGGTACACAAGAAGTTTAAATGCTAGATTACTCAAATCTTGTTACATGTAATTTCTAGTATTTGAGCAAGGAGCACTGGGAGCAAAATTTGTGCCAAATAAGCAGAACTAAAGGGTTTTAATAGCAATCACTTACTTATCTTTATCTTAATAATTATGATAAGGTTACTACAAGGCATCAGAACCCAGATGAGTATTTCCCTTTCATAAATAAGGACATTTTAAGTTTTATAAGTGAAGAATATTGGGAAAATACTTTTAATTCTCATGTACCTAATAGTAAAAATGACAATGATATCCTATTTGTTTACAAACATTCTTGGTTAGGGTGTGTGTGTGTGTGTGTGTTTTAAATGGTGTTTTTTAGCATTATAACACAGCAAAAAGCTCTACTTGAGTTCTTTGATAAATGTAACTGTAACAGAAGAAAGAATAAAACCAGTAGGATTTCCTCTATAACTAATATTGACCCACGTCTGAACTCCTCTGTTTATTCATGAAACAGATCCAAGCTATTGGTCCATCAGGATTTACTTCCAACCTTCACCGTTCAAACTGTACAGCCAGTGTAACTCCTGGCCTCTCAGGTGACTCGACTTACAGGGGTAATAGAAAAGGCCACAGCAGTGCTGGGAGGTTGCGAAAGAAACCCACGTCCTGGCCCCTAGCCCAGTAGACTAGAGTCCCTCAGCAAAAGAGACTTTCCACTGGTTACACTTGGGAGTTACCCTTAGTCTAGCCTTTGTCTCAAACCATCTGGAGGCCAAAAGTGCTAACAAGCCACTGACTCACTGGCAGAATACATTCAGTCTGGTGATTCTGTTCTGGAAGGCTGTGTAACAACAGAGATACTGGCAATCAAACAACAAAACAACTTCCTAAGTTTCAAGGTCATCCGAGCCTGGTTGTGGGATGGTATATTGATAACAGAGAGCAGGTACTGGAGACTTGTCATAGTGGCCAAGCTTTCTTTGTAGGAGAAACAATTCCTGTTCAGGTTTTGTCTGGTACCCTTTTCCTAGCTTTCTTAGAAGTAGCAAGTGTGGATCTCTTCTTAGAGATCCTGGAATTATGTCACAGCTCTCACTGTGACAATTGTTGGGAAAGTGTAATGAGACTTGGCAGTTTCCTGATAATCATTAAAATCATTTTAAATTTGACTTCTAAGCTAACGCCAGAGGGTAATAGTTTTAAGTTGTCTCAATCACAGTAATATGCAAGAAAAGTATTTCTCCTAATGAAGACTAGGTGTGTGTGTGTGTGTGTGTGCTTGTGTGTGTGTGTGTTCTGGTATACTTTTTCATTTTCTTGTACTGGCTCTTACACTAACCTATCAAAAAAAAAAAAATAGGGGCACCTTAGTGGCTCAGTTGGTTAAGCATCCAACTCTTGGTTTCGGCTCAGGTTCATGAGTTCTGAGGTCAAGACATTTGTTGGGCTCTGTGGCTGCTGGTGTGGAGCCTGCTTGGGATTATCTCTCTCTCCCTCTTTCTCTCTCTCTCTCTCTGCCCCTCCCCTGCTCATGCATTTTTTCTCTCTCTGAAAATAAGTAAACTTAAAAAAATTTAAATAGACTCTACACCCAACGTGGGCCTTGAACGTGGGCCGAGATCAAGAGTCACATACTCTACTGCCTGAGCCAGGAGTTAGCCTAATGTCACATCTCTATCATCTGATAGTTCTCTATGATGTGGAAAATAAAATTAATAAGATATACTGGCTACTTTTTAGGTGCTAGGCACTGTCATCAATGCTTTATATTTGGTGGGGAACCATTTAGTCTTCATGATAACCCTATGAATTAAGGTCAGTTTATCTAAGTCAATTTAAGTAGACATATTCTTGAATTTCATCCCCAATGTATTAATTCATTTATAAATTACTTATAGAATGTCTGTTCTAGGTACTGTCCTAGTTGCTCTAGATAGAAACAAACGAACAAAAAAGGTTGGGTACCCACTCTGCCTTTTAGGAGTTCAGGGTCAAGCAATTAATAGCCCTAATTGCATCTGACTTGCTGGGCATTGTGTAATTGATAGAGCATATTAATAAGGCTTCAGGCTCATGGTATGTGCAATATATATGGCAAACACATTCTTTTCTATTCCAGTTAGAAGAAAGATTCAGAGACTGTTCATAATGCTGTAGAATAGGCGACAATATTCATTTAAGCTTTTGCCTTAGGGCTACATTAATTCCCCTACCCTCTGAGGAAATCTGGACTTATGAAAAAAAAAAAAAAAGAAATCTGGACTGCCTGGATATCCCACAGAACATCCCACTGTGGCATTACATTGGGATACATGTGGCATTACATTGGGCATACACTGAGGCATTACATTGATGGCATCATGCTAATTGTTTAGGATGAGCAAGAAGTGACTAGTATGCTAAAGGGATTGGTAAGACACAGTGTTCCAGAAGGCTGGAGATAACTTTATGGATATTCAGGGATCTGACACTTCAGTGAAGTTTTCAGGGTTGTGGTAGTCAGAAGCATGACAAGATACCTTCTTCAAGTAAAAGAGAATTGTTGCATCTTGCATTTGCTACCACAAAGAAGAAAAAATCATTCCTGGTAGGGCTCTTTGGGTTCTAGACACAACACATTCCAAATTTACAAATGATGCATATACCTAGTGACACGGAAAGCTGCAGGTCTGTGTGGGGAGGTCCATTCTACAGTACGAATAGCCCCATTACTTGGGCCATAAAATCCAGCAGATCTTAAGGTGTTAGAAGTGTCTGTGGTGGGAAAAGATATAGTGTCTTATGGCAAGCCTTTTGGGAGCATAATAATGCAGGCTTCTGGGATTCCATTTGTAACATAAAATTATATGCCTTTTGGGAAATAGTGCTTGGTGAGTTATTGGGACTAGGAGAGGCAGAATGCTTCATAAGTGACCATGGGTCCAGAGCTGCCCATTATGAACTAGGTTTTGTAAAATATGTCAAGTTATAAAGTCAGATAGATCCAGCAGCAGTCCGTGGTAACATGGAAATGATACTTGTGGGATTGAGCCCAAGCAGAACAGAGGACACAGTAAACTGCTCAAGTGGTAAGTAGCTCAGACCTACATGTGGCTCACAACAGTTGCAGCTCTACCCTTCCTCAGCTTGCTCCTATGGCCATATAAGGTTCCTGTAAGACCAACTGAAGGAGAAGGAAAAGCCAAAGCCTGATTTATACATAGGTGTGTTCAACACGTGAGCACAAGCTGAAAATGAACCACGGCTGCATTATAGCTACGTTGGTAGAAACAGCAGGGAGGGAAAATATTCCCAAAGGGTGGAGCTGTGAACGGTGCACGTACACATCTATGTTTTGTGTGGTGAAAACTGGCCCAGTATGTACAGATGTGGGAAGTGGCCTGGAGAGAAAAAAATTAGAAAATTGGAGACACAAAGATAGAGGCATGTCGATGAACATGAAGAGTTTGTATCACACATTATAGCCTAATAGAAAGCATCCACCATGGAACAGTTACTGTAAATAGCCAAGTAAATATAATAACTAGATCAGTAGGCCAGGCTTTGTCATTGGCCACCATGGAACAGCTATGATGGCACACGGACAAAGTTGCCAAGGTGGCAGAGACCTGCTATGCATGAATTCAATAGTGTGGACATCCCATTCCCAAAGCTGATCTAGCTTCTGCTGCTGCTGAATGTCCAGCCTGTGAGCAACAGAGACCAATATAATTATTTCTTGATGAGACCAACTGGTTAACTGGTAGAAAGCCAACTACAAGAACTAGTAGTTTGTCTTTACAGGGATGGATACATATGCTGGGTCCAGTCTTGTCTTTCCTAATTGCAGTGCATCAGTCAGCACCACAATCCCAGGGACTTGCAGAATGCCTGATCCACGGGTGTAGAATCCCACACAATAAAACATCTGAACAGGTGATCCACTTTGTTGTGAAGGAGATGTAGGATTGGATTCATGGGGATGCACTATCATATCATATCATATATTATATCATGTCATGCCATATCATATCCCGCATCATTTTGAAGCATCTATCAGGATGCTTCTAAAGGCACAGCTGCAACACCAGCTCAGAAGCAGCACCCTGGAAGGATGAAGTGCCATCTTTCCTCAGGCTTTTCCTCCTTCCTCACTGGTTATATGAGAACCCTCTCCTCCTTGCCCATATAACTATCGGTATGAGCTAGAGGAGGAGTGTCGTTGCAACTGCAGTGGCTGAAATGGGATCTGGGCTACATCAGAGACCTCTGTATGGTCCCCAGTAGGAAGAACACAATGGACACCAAGGGGGTAGAATCCATAATGGCACCACTTACCATCATTTCCAAAATTCACTGGGAGATTTTGTGCTTCCTGTACCTTCAATTCTGGCAGTTCTTGTGCCCAAAAGGGATGTGCTCTTGTCAGGGGATAGAGTAAATATCTCATTGGACCATATGCTATGGATACACCCTGGGTACTTTGGACTCCTTGCGTCCAAGACCAACAGGTGAGAAGGGGACCTTCTCATCTTGGCAGGGGTAATCAACTCTGATCATCAGGAGAAGATAGTGCTGCTTTTACACAACGGGGATAAGAATATGTTTGGAACTCAGGTGACCTACTTAGAAGCCTCCTGGTACTCCCTTGATCCACTGTAGCTATGAATGGACATGGGCAGCAACACTGACTTGAACGGGGTACGATTGCCTAGAGCTGAGGTTCATCAGAAATGAAGGTTTGGAGGCATCTGAGTGGCTCAGTCGGTTGAGCATCTGACTTTAGCTCAGGTCACCATCTCGTGGTTCGTGAGTTTGAGCCCCACGTCAGGCTCGCTGCTGTCAGCCTGTCAATGCAGAGCCCACTTACAATCCTTTGTCCCCTCTCTCTGCCCCTGCCCTGCTTGCACTCTCCCAAAAATAAATAAATATTAAAAAAAAAAAAAAGCAATAGGGATGCCTGGGTTGCTCAGCTGGTTGAGCATCTGACTCTTAATTTTGGCTCGGATCATGATCTCATGGTTCATGAGCTCAAGCCCCACATTGGGCTCTGCGCTGACACTGCAGAGCTTGCTTGAGATTCTCTCTCTCCCTCTCTGTCCCTCCTCTGCTCACTGTCTCTCTCAAAAAAATAAACTTAAAAATAAGTTAATTAATTAAAAAAAGAGAAATGAAGGCGTGGGTCACCCCGTGAAGTAAGCTACCTAGGCTTGCCTAAGTGGTAGCTGAGGGTGATGGAATTGAGAATCCCGTGGAGGTGGGGGATGAGTACCAGTTGTAGCCCCAAGAACAACTGCAGCAATGGGGGCTCTGATTCCTTTCACCAACTTCCTTTTTCTAAGTTTTCTCTCAGGAAGAAAGACTCATAGGAATCATGGAGTATCTGTTCCCTAACTCTGCATAGAGAAGAAGATTTGTCCATAGCTTGGGGTGGACTCTGGCAACCACAAAAATTTGCCACTCAAAGTGTTGTGGGAAGCAAACTGGACTGTTGAACCTAATCCTGCCCTCTGGATCCACCCTTGTTTTTGCACTGAGCTAACACTTCCCTCGGGCTTCTTTTAGCCAATGATAGTGTGGCAGGGGTGCTAATGGAAGCCCATTTCTGGGAGAAACGGGCTCCTCTAACAGGTGACTTTGGCTCAAGGCCTCCATATTGGCCTGGTTGAAACTCAGAACTGTGCCGTAGTGTAAAGCTCTTTCTACCTAATCCTCTTTCCTTCCTGCTCTCTTTCACTGATGTCAGACTTGCGTCATGCTCTGAAGGCTCTCTGGCTTTTTCTCCTGTATCCTTCACAGGCATGTTCTCCTCAAAATCCCTTGCATGTCTAATTCCATTTTGGCATCTGCTTCTCAGAGGATACAAACTAACATAGCGCAGCTGGGGAAACCAGACCTTATCTAACAGGCAAATGTAGGGCATGAAGAAGACAGACTTAGAATCTACCTTCCTATACTGGATCTCTAGAAGTTGCTCATACAGTGTTAATATTGTTGTCTGCAAATACCAATCTGCAATTTCTTTATTATTTTGCTAACTGAAAAAAAGGAAGTGCTAGCAAAAGGAAAGAAAATGAAAGTAAAGGAATCACTTCCTCTATCTTTAACTGCTCTTTCATACCACCGTGGCCCCCCCCCCCCTTTGCAGTTTCCCTTATTACTCAAGCTATAGCCCATTGTATAGTCTAGCATTCTGCAGACTTAATCACTTGGGATCTGGAGCAAAACTATTCCTAAAGGACCAAAGGCATAATCTTAGTTCATATAAATGGGAGAACTACTCCCATTGACTACTGCCTAGTCAATTGTTTAAGAAGAGAACGAGTCAGGGGCACCTGGGTAGCTCAGTCAGTTAAGCCCCTGACTTTGGCTCAGGTCATGATCTCACGATTTGTGGGTTCCAACCCCACATTGGGCTCTAACCCCACATTGGGCTCTGCACTGACAGCTGAGACCCTGGAGCCTGCTTTAGATTCTGTGTCTCCCTCTCTCTCTGCCCCTTCCCAGCTTGCACTCTGTCTCTCTCTCTCTCAAAAATAAATAAACATTAAAAAAATTAAAAAAATAAAAGAAGAGAACTAGTCACGGGGCGCCTGGGTGGCTCAGTCAGTTAAGTGTCTGATTTCAGCTCATGTTTCAGGTCATGATCTCAGGGTTTGAATTCAAGCCCTGTACTGGGGCTCTGCGCTAACAGTGCAGAACCTGCTTCGAATTCTCTGTCTTCCTCTGTCTCTGCCCCTCCCCAGCTCATGCTCTCTTTCTCTCTCAAAAGAAATAAATAAACCTAAAAAAAAGAAGAGAACTAGTCACTAGGAATCTGTACAGTATTTTGAGCTCATCTTTGCTACTAATGTTTGCTACTAATGTTCTCTTGAATTCTTGAAACCATAGCTTACTTAACTAGAAAATAAGGGTAAAGCTATTTACTTCCTAGAGCTAAGGAAAGATATTTGTGCACATGGGTCTTTTACATAATAACCATACTTTATGATGCACACGTGTGTGTGTGTGTGTGTGCATGTGTGTGTGTGTGGTATAGCAAAAACAGCTTAAGATTTGGGTTTTGAGACCTGAACTCAGCCTTACATCTCGTAAGAAACCCCAGGTAAGTGCTGTTTGCCTTATTGAGTCTTGCCTACCTCAGAGCTTGTTGCAAAGTTCAAGTGTAACAGAGCATGTGAAAAGGCTTTGTAAATCATAAAATGCCATATAGAAGTGAGCTTTTATGAGAGTGATGATAATTAAAGATCTTCTTTGGCACAGTGTCTGATATGTGACAGATACACGTAGTTTAAGAGAAACAGGAAGTTAATTTAACTCATTGTACTAGTCTACTAGGGCTACAGTAACAAAATACTACAGACTCGGTGGCTTAAACAACAGAAATTTATGCTTTCACAGTTCTGGAGACTGGAAGTCCAAGATCAAGGTACTGGCAGGGTTTGTTTCTCTTGAGGCCCCTCTCCTTGGGTTGCAAATGACTATCTTCTTGCTGTGTCCCTACATGGCCTTTTCTCTATGCAGGCACACCCCAGGTGTCTCTTCCTTCTTACTAGGACACTAGTCCGGAAGGATCAGGGCCCCACCCTTATGACCTTGCTTAACCTTAACTTTTTAAAGGTCCCATCTCCAAATACAGTTGCATTGGGAGTTAGGGCCTCATCATGTGAATTTTTTTGGCAGGGGGAGGGCACAGTTCAGTCCATAACACTAATCATTTAAATATGTTCAAGGCCATTCTAGGTCCTGCTCAATACTGCTGTGGTATACCTCAGGATAGTGTGGCTCCTGGACCTCTGCCCCAGGATCATTTGAGGTGTTTGGTAGAAATGCAGATTCCTCAGTTCCATCTTGGATTTACTAAATCAGAACTGTTGAGGTTCAACAATCTGCATTTTTACCAACTGGGTAAAAGTTGTTTAGGTGATTTTTGGGTACCAAAGTGTAATAATTACCCATACAATGGGAAGCACATAGAAGTTTGGAGTCACATTGCCTGAATTTGAATCCTTGCTCTATCAATTACTAGATGTGGAATCTTTGCCAAAATACTTCATTTCCCCATGCCTCAATTTACCTATATGTAAAATGAATATTATTACTACCTTCATATTGTTGTGAGGAATAGAGATAGAGGATTAGAGGATGCTTCATAATTTAGACATTTTTACCATTCTTCAACTTTATGTTCTGATACATAGTGGTCCATGGAAACTTTCTTCACTTTTTTCTTCCTTGCAATGCCTCTTTTTTCTTTTACCTTTCCTTTCATCTTTTATTGTCTCCTCTCTCTCATCTCTAATCCTACACAACCTTTAAGGTGGACTTTTCTCTTTTAAGTTTATCTATTTATTTATTTTGAGAGGCGGGGAAGAGACAGAGAGAAAATTCCATTCAGTCTCCACATTGTCTGGGCTGAGCCTGACATGGGGCTCAAACTCACAAACTGTGAGATTACGGCCTGAGCCAAAGTCAATAGTTGGATGTTTAACTGACTGGGACACCCAGGCCCCTTAAGGCGGGCTTTAAATCCCACCTATCTCATGTCATGTTTCTTGATCCCCATTACAATGTGGCTATCTCTTTGTGTATTCCATTTTGCATTATAATTATTCGTATATGTTGTGTTCCCCACTGGCTATTGACAACCATGAGAAACAAGCCCACCGACCCAATCAAAGGAGGGGTGTGGAGACTCAGAGCACAAGTGAGGCTTTAATCAATGTTCTTGCAAGAGCAGGTGTCTGATGGACAGGCACACTCAGGGCAGTTACAGCAGACAATTTATTCCCTAGAATGCAAGTCCCTCCCCTTGTTCCTCATTGGCTGAGTACTACAGAGGTCACAGCCTTACCCGGACATCGCCTATGCCCATGTAAGGCAAAAAGTAGTCTGATTGGAACAAATGTACATTCCCTCAGGAGGAACTTTCAGTTCCTCCTCCCTTTGTTCTTGGCGCATGCTTGTTGCAAAAAATAAGCCCTCAAAATGGAGAAGGGAAGAACAACCAGCAGGTTAAGTGTGTAAATGTTTGGGACTCCGTTGTTGAGGAGGGGGGTTCGTACATATTTCCTATAGGTTGTAAACCTACTGTTAACTAGACAATACAGCTTTTATTCGGTATTTCTGAAAATGAATCATCTCCTTTACTTCTCACACAACTGATGCCATCCCAAACACATACACATGTGCAACATACATACACGCATACAATGTGTATTCCTTTGAGGGAATTGAAATAGGGTTTAAATTAATAAATATTTGGAATCAGTGGTGATCTACTTTTTTAAGCTGAAGATCTGGTTTAATTCTTTGCAAAATTCACTGTATGCCCGCCATATACCGGAAGAAGTAGCTCCTGATTTAGGGTCTGGTAGTGTATAGAAAAACTGGAAACAGAATTTTGACAAATGCAAATGTATTCAGGGAATAAAGCTAACATTTTTCTCAATTCTTATATCCCAGTAATCGAATAGAAGTGAATCCTAAATGGGAGTAGTTTTTGCCATCCCAAAATACTCTTTGGCATAGGATTGTTTGGAGCTAAAGACAATCAAAACCCAGAAGATTTCAGGAAAAACTCTTTACCTTTGCCTCAACTGCCAAAATTTACATTGGAAAAGGAAGAGAGCTACTACCAGAGACACCTTTTTACCTGATACATTTATCTGCATAACAAGGCAACCTTTGTTTTCTAAACATCTCCTCTGCCTTCCTGTGAACTGCCTTCTTCTCCTTTGGTTTCCTTAGTTTAAGATGTTGTACAAGCTTCAGTTACCTGGCAGTCTTTTGCATCTCATATTTTTATGGGGCTGTTTTATGTACAAAATTTATTTTTCTCTTGTTAATCTGTCTTATATCAACTTACTTATTGGGCAGCCAAAGAACCTAGAAGGGAAGAAGGGAAGTTTTTCCTGCCTCTACCACCGCTTGGTTCTTAGGAATATGTGGCCAGAGTAAAGAGCTTGAGAACGGGGTTGATGAAGGATGAAGGAATTTTGATTGTTAGAGAAACTTGGAGCCTACAGTTTATTTTGAAACTATTTTTAGTAATGATTTAGTCAGGTTCATTCCTATGAAGGCTTGGAAATGTCTGGTCTATTTTATAGCACAATAAAACCTCATGGTTTCCTGGTTGGTTGGTATTTGTTTAAAGAGAGTGGGTTGCTGGTCCAGACAACATTTGAAAGGTCATAATGAGAGGAAATCTGATGTAAACCTTTTCACCTGTAAAAAGGAGAGGTTACCAAGGAATAATATCAGCCATACCCATGGGGCTTATTGGTTTAAAAAAACCCATAGTTTTGGTTTATTTAAAGTCTTGTCCATATTAGAGTGGACAAGTGTTAGCCATCCTTCCAAATATGATTACACACCCCATCCCCATAGACAGTATTAAAATCTTGAATTTATATGAGGGTTCTTGTTAGTTTTCACAGTTTGCACTTACATTTAATATAGTTACTAAAGCACCAAACCATGCTTGAGAGTTGTCACTGGGAACAGTCCAAACAAAATTGGAGTGAAGACTGATGGTAGGTCAACTGGAACACTGCACTGAGTCCTGGCTGTTTAGCAGGAAATGGATGTTAAATATGCTTGCTTTTGTCTGAATTATCTGACCACATGTTTTTAAAAACTTTTTCTAACTGTACAAATCTACCTTTTGTTTTTCATTAGATCTAGTGGCTTGTTTATTATTTGCAGAGCTGCTGAAAATATTGTGATTTTAAGTTAAGAATGTTGAACAAGGGCATTTAAATGATCTTACCAAATGTGTCTTCTAAAAAAAATGATTTCTCACCAACTTCAAAGAGATGCAAAGAAAAAAAGAATCAGACTAAGATTGCACTATTCATCTAAGCTAAATAATAACTACTTAGTTAAAAAAAACCCTCATAGGTATGTTAAACATTTATTAGCTTCTGTATTACATAAAATCCATGATCTCACTTATTTTTTATTCATTTATTTGTAGGACACCACTATGACCACAAAATAAATGCTAGTTTATAATACCTATTTATAAAGATATAGGGAAGGGGGCACTTGGCTGGCTCAGTCAGTAGAATGTGAGACTCTTGATCACAGGTTTGTAAGTTCAAGCCTCATGTTGGGTGTAAAGATTACTTAAAAAAAAAAAAGATGTAGGGAAGACTGTAGATACCATTAAGGGAAGTGCTATTATTTTTATACAGTAGAAAAGTGTGTGTGTGTGTGTGTGTGTGTGTGTGTGTGTGTGTGTGGTCTTTATATTGTATCAGGTAAGCTATTTAAATTATGCTTTTTTGGGGGCACCTGGGTGGCTCAGCCAGTTAAGTGTCCAACTTTGGCTCAGGTCATGATCTTGTGGTACATGAGTTTGAGCTCTGCATAGGGCTGTGTGCTGACAGCTCAGAGCCTGGAGCCTGCTTCAGATTCCGTGTCTCCCTCTCTCTCTGCCCATCTCCTCCTTGCACTCTGTCTCTCTCTCTCTCTCAAAAATAAATAAACATTAAACAAATGACAAAAAATTAAATTATGATTTTTAGCTCAAACTAACAAAAATAATGATGAAACTAAAGGCAAAGCTTTTTCCTGGTTAAACTTTCTAGAATGAAACTTTTCCTAATGTTAACATAAATATTAATTCATTTTTCAATCCACTGCAATCTGCCTTCTGCCCCTACCTTGGCAAAAATTCCACATAAGGTTGGCAATGACTTCCTATGGATATTTTCCTGTCTTTGTCTTTTTAAAATGTGGCATTCAACATCTTTTGTCCCTCTTCTTCAAAAAATTGTTTTAATGTTTATATATTTTTTAAAGAGAGAGAGATAGAGCATAAGCAGGGGAAGAGCAGAGAGAGAGGGAGACACAGAAATCCAAGCAGGCTCCAGGCTCTGAGCTGTCAGTACAGAGCCCGACATGGAGCTCAAACTCATGACGAGATCGTGACCTGAGCAGAAGTCAGACGCTCAACTGACTGAGCCACCCTGGCTCCCCAGTCCCTCTGCTTTAAATGTCCTATCCTTATTTTTCATTAATTAATTAATTAATGAAAATAAGAGAGAGGGAGAGAGTGAGCATGGGAGGGGGCAGAGGGTGAGAGGGAGAGAAAGACTCTCAAGCAGGTTCCATGCTCAGCACAGAGGCTGATGTAGGGTTCCATCCCACGACCCTGGGATTATGACCTGAGCCAAAATCAAGAGTCAGGCGCTCAACTGACTGAGCCACCCAGGTGCTCCCCATCCTTATTTTAGTAAGTAACACCATTCTGCTTGATTATCTTTCTAACTTTGCCAGTTCCTTTTTAGTCATCCTTTTGAGAAATTCTTTTGCTCTCATGTCCCTTATAAGTTGGTATTCCTCAGAGTTCAGACACAGGATCTCTTCTCTTCTCGTCTCACACTGTATACTTCACACTGTGTATTCTCCTGGGGGATAGCCCATTTTCCTCCGGGGCTTCTGCTTCTGCTTATATACCACAGGCTTCCAAACTATTTCTTTCGTCCAGACTGCTCTCTGAGCTTCAGACTCATACATCTAACTGCCAAGGAGGGTCTCCACTTGGATTCAACCTCTTCAGAATGAAATCCATCATCTTTATTTTAATTATTCCTCTAGGGCTTCTTATCCTGGTTAATGGCTTCAAGATACTGTAGTCACCTAGCTTAGACCTAGGGAAACCTCTCTGCATTCCCCTTTTCTGCCTGTAGGATTGATCAGAAAGTTCTGTGGTTGCTATTTATTCATTCAGTCCTTCCTTTCCAAATTTACTGCCATTGCCTTCCAGAACTTTAATTTAGCCTGTTATAATGGTTTCCTAAATTATTTTCTAGATTTGGTCTCACATTCTTCCAAACTATTCTTCGTGAAGTTCCAGCACTGAGATTTGAAACGCACAATTAAAATAGGTCTGCAAAAGAAAAAAAATGATATGTCTGTTCCTTGCTTTAAAACCTTTAATGGTTGCTTCTCACTCACAGAATAAATCCCAGCTCTTTAGGATGGCCTATAGGGCTTCCCAGGATTTGGAAGCCCTTCTACCCATCTATCTGGTATCATTTCTCTATGGTCATCCTCCAACCAACCCAGATCGTACCAACCTGGTTATCGAAATGTTCATGCTGCTTCGTGCTTTCGTGTCTTTGGACATACTGCTCTCTGTCTGGCATGCTCAGTTTTCTCCTTGTCTACCGAGGGACCCCTATTCAATACAGGAGCTAGCATGTCTTTATCTATGAATTCCTTTCTGTCCCACCACTGTAATTGGTAAGAGCTATATTAGGACATTTCATACTGTGCTGCACTTGTTTACATATTTTCTCCTCTACCAAACTGAGGCCAAGCACTATATCTTATTCATATTTGTATTTTTAGTATCTAGGGCAATGCCCGGCACATGCTGAATGAATGAATAAACTTTTACAAACATAAATATTTTCTTGTCTTCACTAAGTTTAATGCTATTGCGGATGGAATCGGTTGTTGATGTTTGATTTTTTTTTTTTTTCTGTTTCTCCCTGTTACCACATATGGGCCTTGAATCAAAATCTTTCAGCAGAATGAAATCTAAGATAAAAGGCCCACAAAATTATGACAATAATATGCAGTCATTCCTTTAAACATTAATGTATTAAAATTTTTTTTCAAAATTTTTAATGTTTATTTTTTGAAAGAGAGAGAGAGAGAGAGCAAGCAGGGGAGGAGCAGAAAGAGAGGGAAACAGAGAACTCGAAGCAGGCTGCAGGTTCTGAGCTGTCAGCACAGAGCCCGACGTGGGGCTCAAACTCACAGACCATGAGATCATGACCTGAGCCGGAGTTCGTTGCTCAATCAACTGAGTCACCCAAGCGCCCCAATGTTTTACGTTTTTTTACATTTATAGTACATAATTAGAATGGAACATTAAACCCGGTGTAGCATCTGACTTCTGATGAAAGAGAGTTGCTAATTTATCTATTTGATTGCATAGTTAGGAAGACAAAGACTTTAGACTTTAGTTGAACAAAATAGCCCCGAGAGAAAGCCTTGAAAATGAGTTGAACAGATGATATATGTAATCTGAGGATATCCTTGGAACAACCCAGAACCGATGGAATCTCAAAAAGACCCGAGAGGATGGCGAAAAGGTAAAGAACACAGTAGGATGTAAGAAACATAAATTTACTGAGCATCTAGTAATTGTTAGTTATTTTACATATTAATTTAATTTAGTCCATAACAGCAACCCGATGGCAGAGACCCTGTTATCCCCATTTTGTAGGTGAAGTAGGCAATGTGAGATGTTAAGTAACCTCCAATGTCATGCAGCTACAAAGTGGTAACTAGATCTGACGGGCCAGTTTCCTTCCCTCACCGCATGTTGCCCGGACTGTCAAATAAAGTTTCCAGAGTGGCCTGCTGCTGCGTGCAGCTTAGTAACACACACAAAGACACATTATTTGCTCTTATTTGCAATGATCATATGTAGGCGTCTCACTTAGTAGTTAAGAGTAATAGGATTACAGTTTTATTTCCAATCTCGATGCCCATTTAAGAAAATTTACTAATGAATAGTCTCACATTTATTGGTGATGCTAATGATTTGGATGAATCGTTTTGAGCTGCAAAACAACAAAAGGACACTTTCAGTAGGCTTAGTGCAGAAAGCATACTTCTGCATTTTTCTTCGGTGTGCCCACTGCCGGCTCCATTTGGAGTCCAGAAACGACTGCTGTCTGGGGTAAAAGGCGGTTTGCTCCTGCTGCTCCTGTATATTGCTTGGCCTGGCAGTTTGTCACTGTCCTGGGCAAAAATCCAGCTTGTGGTAGTGAGGTGGTTTTGTGGCAGAACTCCACAATTAACCACAAGTTCAGTGTCAACGGTAGGCTGTGATCCTTCAGATCTGCTGGGATTGCCGGAGCTGAAGAAACTACCGCTTGTCTAAGGATGGAACAGGAAAACTTGGAAGGGGTTTGCATTGCTGTTTATTGTTCAAGGTTCAGGTTTTAGGCTTAACACACAAAATCCAGGAAATTTCAGATTAATAGCTATGTAATTAATACCTTTATCAGTTTTTTTTTTTTTTTTTTTTTTTGTAGAAGTATGGTGGGTTTGTGTCATAGATACAACTGTTGCTCTGAAAACTAGAAATAGAGAAAGGGAAATTCTTGAAGTAGTAGAATGTATTCTTTCATAGCAAAAGGCATCCAGGTATCATCACTTGAATTAAAAACAAAAATTCACCCGCGCTATCTTAAACACTTATTTTATTGGAGATTAAACCAAATATAAACATATGTATAATGCTTTCTATAAACCTAGGATAGAAAAGGTTCTTTTACTGAGTCGGTAAAAAATGGAGGTTAAGAAAAACATTTTTCAATAACAATATGGAACATTTTTTGTATTAAATCATATATTAAGAGTTTTGATTTAAATTCATCGACCAATAAAAAACATTCAAGGGCATACAACTAAAAAATCTGATTTATTAATTTTTTTTTTAATTTTTTTTTCAACGTTTTTTATTTTTATTTTTGGGACAGAGAGAGACAGAACATGAACGGGGGAGGGGCAGAGAGAGAGGGAGACACAGAATCGGAAACAGGCTCCAGGCTCCGAGCCATCAGCCCGGAGCCTGACGCGGGGCTCGAACTCACGGACCATGAGATGGTGACCTGGCTGAAGTCGGACGCTTAACCAACTGCACCACCCAGGCGCCCCTAATTTTTTAAAAATACAAACATACTTCAAAACATTTTGAGTATTGGGACACCTGGCTGGTCAGTCAGTGGAGCAAGCGACTCTTGGTCTCCAGGATGTGAGTTCAAGCCTGTACAGGTTACTTAAGAAAAATTGTTTTTGAGTCTTAACGAAGAACTCTGCTACTCGTGACATGGAGATTGAGATAAGATTGAATAGGACAGAATTCTTGTGTTTGAAGAGTGTATTGAAGAGGTAGCCATGTAAATAAACACATATGATAACAGACATTGAAACTTTTATGTAACAAATAGAAACAATCAAGTCCAATTCCCTATGAGAAACACACCATCTCTCTGGCCTCCTCATTTTTGTTCTTTGTCCCTGCATACCTTACACTCCAGCCACAGGATACTTGAGATTTCCCAAATGCACTATGGTTGTGTTCCTCCAGTTTTGCACTTTCTTGCTTCCTTTGCCCAGATTATATTTCTTCCTACTTTACGTAGGTTACTGCTACTCAACTTTCAATACCAAGCCTAGAAATATCTTTCTCTGACTGCCCAACAGCATTATTCCCTACCCGATATTCCCACTCCAGTCTGGGTTAGGCGTCTCTCTGAACTCCCATAGTACACTGAGCTTACTTACTTCTACATCACAGTGCCTATTACACTGAACTCTAGTAGTCTTTTTACTTTTCTTAGCTTGCACTCTGAACCCTTAAAGGGAGGAACTATACCTGTCATCACTGGGTCCTTGTCAGCTAGCACAATGCCAGGCACTTAATAAATGTTGAATGAATGAATGCATTCAATAAGGGAGAGGGATTAAATGTACATAGGAGAACTGAGGAAGTAAAAGTAGTGAGGGAATTAAATATAAAGAGGAAAGAGACAAGGCAGGGGGAGGGGAGTGAGATAGGAAGATAGCTAGGCAGATAGAGTCTGGGGAGACCACTGGAACTGGTAGAGGAGAAACAGATCGTGAAAAGAAGAGCAGACAACCATACAGTGGGGAGACTCTGGAAAAGAATGATTCTCTTCTTCTTTAATAGTTCTGAATCACTGTTCTCGACAGTTTCTATCACATATTCTCTTGTGCTCCGTCACAGTATGTGCATAGACATAAAGCTACAGCTTGAGGAAACTTCTAAAGAATTTTATAGTTTTTATCTAGCAGAGTGCTCTGCATAGAGTGGTCTTGTCAAGATGAACTAAAACTAAAGAGTGAGTCAAAGGGAGGTCCAGACCTGGGAATGAGTGTCAGCTGGAAGGAAAATGGGTTTTGGTAACACACGTAGACAATAGAGTCGCCATTGCACATTGAACACAGGGATCCTTTCTATACCAGAGAAAAGCCAGTCTATTTGATTTTCAAATGTATATTTGTAAATGCTAATTCTTTCATTCTTTCAAAATCTTTTAAGGTTTTCAGGTATCTTAAGGAATGGCTCTAGTTTTAGGAATTTGAAATCTCAAACTGGTTAATTTACTGGCTATTCTTGCAAGTTTCTTTGATATTTAAAATTAGTCAAACTGCTTTATATCATGATCTCTGAGAAAGTAGCGCTGTTTTTATTACTGAATTCAGAAAAAATGCATTTTAGAAAGAGCACTCAGTTCTAAGCATTTTCCCAAATCAAATTCAAATCCATTTTTCTAAAGTTGATCCATTTATTTTGAGAGAGAAAGGGAAGGAGAGAATCTGGTGCAGGCTCCACACTGTTAACGTTGGAGCCTGAACCGTAGGCTCATGACCTGAGCCAAAATCGAGAGTCAGACACCCAACTGCCTAAACCACTTAAGCGTCCCCAAATCCATTTTTTATGGTCTATTTTTTAGAGGTTGGAAATCTTTCTGGGGTGCCTGGGTGGCTCAGTCAGTTGAGTGCCCAACTCCTGATTTTGGCTCCGGTCATGATCTTGCAGTTCTCAAGTTTGAGCCCTGCGTTGGGCTCCCTGTAATATCAGTGTGAGCCTGCTTGGGATTCTCTCTCCCTCCCTCTCTGTCCCTCCCACATGCTCTGTCTCTCTCAAAATAAATATACTTAAAAAAAAAAAAAAGAAAATTTCTCCCTTTCTCCTTTTCCTTCCTTTCTCCCTCCCTCCCTTCTTTACTTTCTCACTTCCTTCCTTCCCTTCCTCCCTTCCTTTTTTTGCCCAAGGGTTCTAAAGAGGGGTTTCAGGTCAGAGAATAGGTGTCAGAATTGCTTGGTTGGTGTTGACAGGTTCCAGGGGATTCCTCCACTACAGTAAGAGCATTCTGCTTTTATTTGCATAATATTTCTTTTTTTTTAAGTTTTGTTTAAATTCCAATTAACATACAGTGTAATATTACTTTCAGGTGTACAATGTAGTGATTCGTTACTTCTATACAACAGCCGGTGCTCATCATAATAAGTGCATTCCTTCATACCCATCGTCTATTTAACCCATCTCCCCCTGCCAGCTCCCCCCCAACCCCACCACAGCTCCCCGCTGGTAACCGTCAGTTTGTTTGCATAATATTTTTTCTTTTTAATGTATTTTTTAATGTTTATATTTATTTTTTTTAGAGACAGAGGGAGAGAGGGAGCAGGGAAAGGGGCAGAGAGAGAGGGCAGAGAGAGATCCCACGCAGGATCCACGTTGTCAGTATAGAGCCCAATGTGGGGCTCAATCTCACCAACTGTGAAATCATGACCTGAGCTGAAACCAAGAGTTGGACGCTTAACCGACTGAGCCACCTAGACACCCCATAATATTTCTTTTGAAAAACATTTTAAAACCCCTGGTTGAGAGGCAACAATGCAGAAGGGGAACAGTACTAAAAAGCTCTTAAAGAACTGGCAACCAATCATTTCCCGCTTTTCAACTGCTATTAGCAAATCTTTAAAGGCTGCTCCATAATCATTGTGAGGAGTCACTGACAATGGGACAGTGATAATGACTGGACCCAGTCTTATTCCTCATCCGACCTCTTTACTACCCCTTCCTACTTACATTCCGTGAGAATTATTATAAGAGTCACCAATAGATGTAGCTACTAAGATCCATTAAAAAATATTTAATTTTAGAAGGGAATTTCTGGAAATACTGCCCTAGACATGGATTTTCTTTACATCTGGATTTTAGAGTTAGAAAATAATCCTATCTTCTTAAAAAAGGTTGAAAGCACAAGTTATAAGGCCAGGTAGTTGCACTTTATCAGAAGATAGGACAGTTGGGGAGGAGGAGCTGAGACCTAACAGGAGGCTCAATTGTTATTTTGCTTCTCTGAAGATGAAGGTTAAGGAGAGAGCAAGGTAATTCATAGAGAAGGCAATTTCCAGTGCAGCAATGGTGAGCACCAGGGGTCCCAGATGAAGAGGTAGGTGTTCTAATCGCTGGGCTGAGCCCAGTGATGGGACATACATTCAATATGGGAGAGAGATTAAATGGTATACAGGAGAATTGAGGAAGTAAAAGTCGTGCTGCCTATAAGGTTAGACAAGTGGGTAAGCAGCAGCATCTAGAAGGTCTGTCAAGGGGGATACTTAGCTACTAGAATAGTGGACTAGTGTTTAGGAACTGAGTTTTTGGCTCTGAGATTGGAAAGACCTAAACAGGGTTTTAGCTTTCCCATAGTTAATTGGAGGCACTATCAACTTACTGGTGTCGGTACCTAAAATGGAGAACGAAATTCTCATCCTACAAACTGGGGAACCTGGGAAAACAGGGTGTCTGGAACTTGAGAGCAAGGACCCCATTTAGAATAGAGGAATACATATGGGGTTGCATTGCACCAGGACAGCTGGGGAGCTGGGTGGTAAGCACTAGGATCCCATGTCATAGGATCATCAAACTGGGAGAATGATTCTGGTGGAGGAGATCATGGGGTCTAGATGTGAGCACAGGCAAAGTTAGGTAAAATAAGGGTGGGGTAGAGTACTGAGAAAAGTCAAAGGTATGTTGTGACGTTGACTTTAGGTCTTTTTTTTTTTTTTTTTCACAACAGATAACGGTCATACATTCCTGAACCTAAAGACAAGAGCTAAGTAATTCTATTGGTTGTTTATATCTGGCAAAAGAATAATTAAATAATCTGAACTCTAAGAAATGTGCCTTACTAATAATCTTTGACATGGACTGTAAACAGAGAAGGGAGTTGCTATAAACATAGCAAGCTCATTCTTTTTGTGCGTAATTTTAGTTAAGTAAACTGATGGTCTTTGGTTACGTCCTTACATTTTATTTTAGAATCCTGTCAGGTGCTGGGTTGGTGTTTAGAGGTATGCAGGCCAAATATAGGTTATTGAAAGACTTGGGCTGTCAGCCTTATAAAGACTTGGGTAGACAGCTGAAAAAAGGTGAAAGAACTGGAAAGTATGAAGAGTATTTTGAATTTTATTTGCCAGATAATAGTTCTTTGATACAAAGCCTTTTATTTTGATTTGTCAACACTGAGAGTTTGCTTTAGTTTGATGGTACAAATAATTTAAAGGTTGCTCTTGGCAATCTGAAACATGGATCCTAACGATGCCTACATATTTTTGTCATACGGATATTAAACTTTTTGAGACCGGAAGGGACTTTTTTGTTTGTTTGTTTGTTTGTTTGTTTTAAACAGTGGGGGAGGGGCAGAGGGAGACACAGAATCTGAAGCAGGCTCCAGGCTCCAAGCTGTCAGCCCAGAGACCAAAGACGCAGGGCTAGAATCCACGAACTGTGAGATCATGACCTGAGCTGAAGTCTGGGGCTCAACTGACTGAGCCACCCAGGCGCCCCAAGACCGGAAGGAACTTGAAAGGTCTTCAAAATGAACTTTTGGCAATTTTACAATTGAGAAGAATGAGGACTGGACTGGAAATGTTACGTGACTTGCTTACTGCCAGGGCATGAATGGCTGGGCCAGGATTACAAACTATGAAAAGGATTTCTAGGCCATTAATATTTCCACGCCTATCCCACCTCAGATTACTACCCAAGGTTTTAAAACAACAACTTTAATCTGAATTTGTTCTAATTTTCAAATCGGTTTATTATTTCTTACGAGAATTTATAATGGGCATTTCAGGGATGCCATTGGTAGCTTTGTCATGCTCTTCTGTAAAAGCTCAAATGCATCCACTCAGTTTCCTACTTTGGTAATGATGAGTTCTGTGCATATCATTTAAAAGTATTTGTTGAGCTGTGTTGTGAGGATACTTAAAAACAAAAATTTCCATTGTGATGGTGGAAAAAAGAGACACCATGGATTTTGGCCTTTAAATTTTTTTTTTTTTTAACGTTTATTTATTTTTGAGACAGAGAGAGACAGAGCATGAACAGGGGAGGGGCAGAGAGAGAGGGAGACGCAGAATCTGAAACAGCCTCCAGGCTCTGAGCAGTCAGCACAGAGCCTGATGCAGGGCTCAAACTCACGGACCGTGAGATCATGACCTGAGCCGAAGTCGGACGCTCAACTGACCGAGCCACCCAGGCGCCCCTGATTTTGGTCTTTTAAGGAAAGCATTTGAGTAATCGATTTGAAAACTCTATTAAATATTTCTTCTTTTGTTCAAGAGACAGAAATGGAAAGGGAAATTCTGGTCTTTTTTTCCTCTGGGTCAAATGCTTGTGCTAATTTCTCAGGATTTTTGCTATGTATGTGAACTATGGCCATATACGAAAATGGTCTGTTTTAGGTCATGGCTGTGGGCAGAGATTAATTGGTGAAAAATGGGCCTGTTTGTGGGATTTACCACACAGTAAGGTTTCTCATCTCCCTGGAAAAATGTGGAATTAGCTCTTTGAGAAATGCAGGCCTGTCATGAGGTTGAAGGGAGAGTTTGGGTGGAGGGAAACACAGTTCACTCTCTAAGGCAGTTATGATTGGTTAGATTCCAGAGCAGTCCCTTTGGTACAGCAAAGTTCTTGTCACTTTCAAGTCAGTGTTTCCATGTTGCTAGTTTCACCAGTAATTCACAGATAGCATCTTATTTTGCTTCTTTTGTGGCCAACCGATCCAAACTGGGCACTGGTCTTGGAGAGGACTCCGAATCCTCCCATCCCTCCTCTCTAGAACACGCCGTTACAGTGAAAAAGGCTCCAACGTGGAAAAAGCTGTGTGACAGCAGATTTTCTACGCTTGTTTAGGGAGATTCAGACATGAGCTAATGAGTATGTATGGCAAGGGTAGGAAGCGGAGGATGGGACGTTAGTTCCTTGCCTGTGAAGACGGTTCTTGAGGAAGCTCAATAGCTCAATAGCATATACTCAGATGGATGCTCTGCGGGAGCACTCCAAGTGCACGCTCCTTCCTAAGACCACCGTGAATATTCCGGGCCTACTGAGTGGTTCAAGATTCCACGTTGCTGTTGAGGGCAGACCCAGCCACACGGTCAGGGATCCTTCACCATGCCCCTGGCGGTGGCTGGACCTTACCGGGTGGCACAGTTCGGGCAGTCCAAGGGGCCCACCCTGAACCTGGATGAGGTGAGAGGCGGGTCCGGCTCCCCCCACCCCCCACAACTCGGTTTCCCAAGTAGGCACTGCCCTTGGGGACCGCAAACGCCCTCTTTCCCCCAAACCCCAGTGGTGACCTGTCGGAGCCTGGGTGCGTGTCTGTGACTTAGCCCCAAAGGGAACCCGCGCGCCTGGGGTCCCAGGATAGCGGGCTTGCCCCCTCCCACCCGGAGAAGACCCCGCCCGCCTCTGCCAGCCCGGGTCGGTCTCCGGGTGGCCCCGGCCGCGCTCTCCCGGGTCCCGGCGCGCTCAGTCCGCGGGATCCCCGGCTCGCGTCCGCGACAGCGACTGGACGGGGCGAGGGCGCGCGCGAGCGGCGGGCGGGGCGCGCGCCGGCCCGGGGCAGGCACGGGGGAGGAGCGCCAGCCCGCCCGCCGCCGCTCGCGCGCCCAACGGACCAGGCTGGGGCCGGGAGGTAACTGTTGCAGCCCGCGGGAGCTGGGAGGCGACGCCGAGTCTCCAGTCCCGAGCGGTGCCCGAGGGACGCGGAGGGGGCGGCCGCAGCGGTCCCGGGAGCAGCCCCTTCCGCCCCTCTCCTCCGCCAGCATGTCGCGGACCCCGCCGCTCCAACGCCCGCGCGGCGGGGATCCCGGGCCGCGGCGGCGGGCGCAACCCTGACGCGCTGCCGAGCCGGGGGGGCGCCCGGAGCGCGGGGCTGGGGGTGCTGAGGGAGCGCGAGCGGCCGCCGCGGTCCGAGAGGGGCGTGCCGAGCCCCGCGGCCAACCCGGGTCCCGGCCATGAGGAGGGACGAGCGAGACGCCAAAGCCATGCGGTGCCCGCAGGCGCCGGACGGGGCCGGCCCGCCCCCCGAGAGTCTGAGGAACGGCTACGTGAAGAGCTGCGTGAGCCCCCTGCGGCAGGACCCTCCGCGTGGCTTCTTCTTCCACCTCTGCCGCTTCTGCAACGTGGAGCTGCTGCTGCCGCCGCCGGCCTCCCCCCAGCAGCCGCGCCGCGGCTCCCCCTCCGCCCGGGCGCGCCTCTCGCTGGGCGCCCTGGCCGCCTTTGTCCTCGCCCTGCTGCTCGGCTCGGGGCCCGGGAGCTGGGCTGCCGGGGCCTCCCGGCTGCGGACCGTGCTGAGCGTGTGCTCGCACAGCCTCAGCCCCCTGTTCAGCATCGCCTGTGCCTTCTTCTTCCTCACCTGCTTCCTGACCCGGAGCAAGCGGGGCCCCGGGCCGGGCCGGAGCGGCGGCGGCGGCGGCGCCTGGTGGCTGCTGGCGCTGCCAGCCTGCTGTTACCTGGGGGACTTCTTGGCGTGGCAGGCGTGGACTTGGGCTTGGGGGCCCCCCGCCGCGGCCCAGCACACGCCCCCCGCGGTGGCGGGCAGGTTGTTCTTGGCGCTGAGCTGCGTGGGCTTGCTGACGCTCGCGCACCCGGCCAGGCTCCGGCACGGCATCCTGGTGCTGCTCTTCTCCAGCTTCGTCTGGTGGGTCTCCTTCACCGGGCTCGGGTCGCTGCCCGCCGCCCTCAGGCCGCTGCTCGCCTGCCTGGTCGGGGACGCCGGCTGCCTGCTGGCCCTGGGCTTGGATCACTTCTTCCAGATCAGGGAAGCCCCTCATCACCCTCGCTTGGCCAGTACCGCCGAGGACAAAGTGCCTGTGATCAGACCCCGCAGGAGGTCCAGCTGCGTGTCGTTCGGAGAAACTTCGGCCGGTTACTCCGGCAGTTCCAAGATGTTCAGGAGACCTTCGTTGCCTTGCATTTCCCGCGAACAGGTATGGTACCAGAAAGCACGGCTTGGGAAGGAAGCGAGTGCGGTTTTATCGCTTCGATTCCCAACTTGAATTAGCGTTCTCGAAAGCACGTTAGCTTCCAGGGTTTCCGGGGGTGGGGGTGGGGGGGCAGGTTTGTTCTGGAAAGAAATGCTAAATTACAGGAAGCTTTGTAAACGTGCAGAAGTACCTTTTATCTTGGAATAGAAATGAAATCTCAGACTGATCGTATTGCAACTTTTAAAGACTTTGTTCTCAGAGTTCTCAGAGGAATGAGGTGAGTTATTTGCGGTTTAATAGATCGACGACTCGCCACTTTGGCACACACTGAGTTATGTCTTTTTGGTGCTGTTTGCCTGTTGCTGGTATAATGGTGGTATCTCTCCAATGATAACATATAGCAATTAGATTGAATACACGTGTGTGTGTGCGCGCGCGCGTGCGCGTGTGTATAAATTTTAATCAGTGCGGTTTCATTCTTGATAATCGAGAGGACGAATTCGAGATCCTATTCGAGATCCCTAATGAACAGGGATGAGCTGTGGAACTGAGGCTTGTTAGTGTAGATGAAAAGATAGTTGGGAATAATTTTTAAGGGATTCTTCCCCACCTCTCCCAGTTTCAGTAGTATAGCCCATCATAATCTTTTACAGGCTAACTCCTGTCCATGGGTATTTGTTGCATAATTAGGAGAGTGTTGTAACAATTTAACCTTTAAACTTAGTAATGTCTGGAAAGATGCCAGAAGTATTTCCATTTCTCCCCCCTCTAGGTTTACATGTTTTTTTTGTTTTGTTTTGTTTTGTTTTGTTTTGTTTTGTTTTAAGGAATTGAAATCATCCTCAGGGAAAAGTTGCTCTTTATGTAGTTTGGAGAAATCTTGTCCTGTGTCACCAAGAAATCAGCAAATATAGTTGCTATTCATTGAACATTTGCTAGGTGCAAAATATTACATATATTTTCTCAAATCCTCACAAAAGCTCTGTATGGTGGATGACAACCTCAATTTAGAGATGAGTAAATTGAGGCTTATAGAAGTTACCCAACTACTTCCCACATCCAGTTAAGTGGCAGTGCTGGGACTTGAACCTACACGTTTCAGTTTTCAATGCTGTTTTCTAAGCAGCTAGAAAGAGGAGCGTAGAGGTTTTAAGTAGGAGAGTAGGAGTCTACACCATTGGTTTTCAGGCTTTTTGACCAGTGCTATGTTTTACACTGGGACCCAGTGTATTTGAAACAGAAGTTTCTTGTTCTTACTACGTCCGATGCTCTCTTTTTAATAGTCTTCAAGCTACTACATTGATTTTATGTTTAACACTGATCTGAAAGGTTCCAATGAGACCACACTTTGCTTTCTTGAAAAGCGTTCTCTCAGAGGCCGCTTTTGTGGTCTGTACTTACTGGGCCACATGCTAGAAAGAATTGTTCAAAAAGTGTTATGCCTTTTGTTTTCTAAGTTTACAGCCAGCGATGCTGTCTAGACAATGCTTAGAAAGATGTGTGTCAGGAGAAACACTGTTGGGAGAAAAGCTGCAGAGCAAAGTCATTTCAGCTCTTTTCACAGGCTAGAATGGCAGTTGGCTTGACTATATGTGAATAGGTTGCATTTTTTTCATACCAGAAAAGTGTTTTAGCAGCCTCATCACGTTTGTAAACAATTTTCCTGTACTTAACAGTATTGCACTGTAATGTATTTTAATTGTAATCTGTTGGTATAGCCAGTTATGGCTGTTTTCTTGTAAATTGAAGATCTCTGGTCATCTTAATCCTAGTGTGGTCCTCTTTTACCAACAGTAACCTTTTTCAGTCTTCAGCTAGGTGCAGTGGTGTTGTTATTGCTAGGTTGCTTCCTTTACTATTTGTATTAGAGGAAAACACAATTTCACTTTTAAAAAGGGCATATTTTCTTATTTCAGAAAACCCGTATTCACATGAGTAGAAACCATTTTTGGGGTCTTAAATATATGATGTTAGCTCAAGGGTTTATACGTGGCTATTTAACATTCAGTGTCATAAAGTAGTACTATTTTGGCATTACTACAAATTACTAGATATTTTTAACTTCGCAAAGATTATAATTAACATTCATTTTTACTTATGCTAAATTCCTGAAGTCTAACAGTGGGTCTGTGGCTTTTGTTTGCATGTTTATTAGGTTAAAGAAGTTAAGGAGAAATTAGTACTTTCACGGAAGTAAAAGACCAAGAGATGTTTCTGATTTTCAAAGTGGTGAACTTTGTATGTGACAATTGTGAAGTCGCCTTTTTGTTTCAGAAAGTGAAGGAAGGCAAAAAAGATTTTGGGTAGAACTTGTTACAGGGGGAAATGTCCTGAATTCATAGGCAGAGAGTCAAGGGTTAAGTCGTGGTTCTACTGTGTGATCTTGGACAAGTAAGTGAGTGAGTCTCAGTATCCTGTCAAGTTAGGGGATCCCAGTAGATTAATTCTATAGTACCGTTCAGTTCTAGAATCCATTTCTTTTAGTAAGGTATAAATAAAAGTATAACTGAAACGTCACAAATTAGTAGTTCTTGAAGTTTTACTTAAATGTTGAATGTTGATACTAATAAGCTATGTTTTCTAATTGGAAAAGATGAACAGATATTCTACTTTTTGAATAGAGCACTTTAAAAAAGTATATGTGGATTCATTTTTGGATTGATAACAAAATTATACTTTGATTTCTTCAAGAACTTAAATGTTTTTATGAACATCTTTGAAAAACAATTGAAAACTCATATAAATGCTTTTAATTGTGTCGGAGTGTATTTAAAATAATTTTTAACTTTTGGGATATTAGGTACGATGTTGAAAATTAATGGCATATGTTTGTAAGGCACTTGATTTTCGTAATTAGACTGGTAGTACTTGATGTAAATGCTGTGTATGTGTCATTTCTTAGCTAAGGGTTTTTGTTGTTTTTAGCAAAGCATTTAGAGATTTAAAGTTTAAATCTAGTTACTGCTGACTGTGTCCTCTCTTGGGTTAATGGAAAGAAGCACTCGGTTTGTGGTGCATTTGCCAGCAGTCAGCTGAAACTAATAGGAAGCTAAAAGAAAAAAAAAAAATCAGTTGTCTACATAGAGGCATTGACCAGAGTATAACAAACTACATATCTATGCCATTTTAATTGTTTATTCTACAATGTAGTTTTCAGCTTCTCAACCAGATGATTTGGTGTGTGATAGACTAGGTAAATAGGAGGTTTTGAAAGGTGTAAGTTACTGTGTGAGATATTTTTCTATACCTAAAATGCTAAGTGCTTTCTAAATGGTTAGGTAAATATTTAAAAATTCTGTGGCCTTAAAGCCCATAAATATTATTTAAAGTGTTAATTTTATATGAAAGAGATATACACATGTAGTAGGTAGGCCTTTAAAAAAGACTTTAAAGTTTAAGTGATTATTTACCCCCTTAAGGAATTTGCAAGGCAAACCCCAGTATGAATTTCTTTACTCACACTGTAGTATTTGTGAACTTTACGGTTTTAATGAGTGAGCGTTTTATTCTCATTTCATGTTAATATTTTGTAGTAAAATATCAACCTATGTAATGATTTTATGCTCTATTTTGTAAATATGTCCTCTGCCATCTGAATTATCTTTCAGAAATCACAGATTTAATCAAATCACTCACTCTTAAAAATCTCTTAGACTTTTTATTGTTCACAGGATAGAGTTCATGCTCTTGACCCTTGCCTACAAAGTCCTTTATAATCTGCTTTTAGCCTTTTGTTTGTTTTGTTTTTTAAAAAGCCACGTGGGACTTACTGAACGAACACCCCTTCCTCACATCCATCCTTGGCTCTGGCTGTTTGAGGACTGCTTATTGTTATTGACTTGTGGACTTTTTTCTTCTGCTTCTATCATTCACACTGGTTAAAATTTCCTTTAAGGAACAGATAGGATTAAGAATCTTTAGAAAGTACAGTGATACTCAAATTAATGTATAAGCAGAGGACAAAGCTCCATTATAGCAGAGATGGCCATGTATAAAAATAAATCATGCGAAGCAGTCATGACCTGAGATAGAATATTTTCATTATATCGTATGAAATAGTAACATCTCCATAGTTTATGTTTTTCCACACTGAGTGAAAGGTAAATAGGGTCAACCATGAGTAAACCTGTATGAAGTTTGTTTTCATTGTCCTCTGACTTTTTATCCTCCTCAGGCAGGCCCTTCTTATTCTCCTTCCTTATTCCCAATTACTGTGTCAGCCCATTTCCCTAGCACATTTTACTTCTTTCCTATACCCCTAGCCAAAACAAGAACAGACTATACTTGCTGAACAAGTTTATTTGAACATGAGTATATTTGTATAGCTATAGAAGATAGAAGAGATTTAGAATTTATCTAATTGAAATATCATTTTTTTTCAAGTTTATTTTGAGAGTATGAGCCTTCAGAAGAGTGGGGGAGGGGCAGAGAGAGAGAGGGAGAGTGAGAATCCCAAGCAGGCTTTGTGCTGTCAGTGCTGAGCCTGATTCCAGGCAAAATCTCACCAACTGTGAGCCAAAATCAAGAGTCAGACACTTAACTGACTGAGCCACCCAGGTAACCCTGAAATATCATTTTATAGAAAGGAAAGAAAAAATTCAACTCCGGGGAGATAATATCGTCTCCAGGTTATGCTGTGAAATATTGGGACACAAGGACTTGAGTCTAGGTCTGGACTGCTAGTCCCTCTATATTTTCCATAAAGAGTGCCTGAATTCATAGTTTTGCCAGCTGTCTCCAATTATGTGGTAAAAGACGCCCTTGGTTAAAAGAGGTGGGTGGGGTGGGGAGTGGCGGGAGAGAGATAGGAGTGAGAGATAGCAAAGCCTCTGTGTTGACCTTGAAGACACACTTGATACCTGATGTGGTTGTTCCAGGGTGACTTGTAGGATGCAGCTGGTCTCAAACTCAAGTGCCTTCAGAGGCCAGCCACATAATGCATTTATGTTACATGTTGAGAAAGGAGGGGAGGGTGAGAAGAATGGAAGTGAACTGACTATTGCCTACTTGCCTGAGGGCTCTCAGTTTAAACAAAACAAACTGAACTCCTATGTTAGCCAAGCAAAACTTTAAGAGAGCTGAGTTCTGAGTCTTTCTGACAGTTTGTAACATTGTTCACCTTATTATATACAAGTTGATCTGTGTTTGTTTAAGTGATTGTTGGAAGCTTGTTCCTAAAACTTGGGCACAGGAGTGTATTTCCCGCTGTCTTTTTCTTTTGCAACCTAGAGTTTTCCCTCCAATATTGATACCTAGCAGGTATCTTTATCTTTATAAGATAGAGATCTTTATCCCTCCGCCATCCCTTAGAGGACATTGACTACTTGTTCCCTAGATTTCAGACAACTTGCATCCAGGGTTTCTTACATTTATTTACTCAGCACTTAAATTTGTAAATGAGAAATGCCATACGTGAAAGACTATATATATGTATATTTTGGTATGGTTTAAAGAAGAAAATAAAACAAACAAAAGTCATGTACTCACCACTCATTTTCTTCGAAGTTCCCTGTGTAACCTATTTTGTATCTCCTTTTCCCTGCCTCAGAGGCAACACATCTATTCATATATATATATATATATATATATATATATATGAATATACATACATACACACACACACACACACACACACACAGTATTCATTCCCTTACTTAGCTTTACTATTATAATCCCCATGAATGTATTCCTAAGTAAATAATATGTTGTATTGCCTACATCTGAACTTTAAGTAAATAGAATCATGCTGTATTAATTCTTCTATAACTTTTTTTTCTGATGATTTCTGAGATTCATCCATGTTGATTTGGATAGTTGTAGTTAATTTTTGAGTGCTTTATAGTATTTTAATCTCATATGGGCATAGTAAAATTTACTTATCCATTCCACTGTTTGTGGACCCTTGGGTAGTTTTCAGTTTTTGCTATTATATACAATGCTGCTATGAAAATTCTTATAAACGTCTTCTGGTGCATATGTGCATCTAGAGGAAGAACTGCTAAGTTGCAAGATAGGCTCCTATTCAATTTTACTAGGCAGAATAATGGCACCCTGAACATGTGCCTGTTCTAACTCCTGGAATTTGTGAATTTGTTACTTTATGTGGCAAAGGGGGCTTTGCAGGTGAGATTAAGTTAAGGGCCTTGAAATGGGAAGATCAACCAGGATTGTCTGAGTGGTTCCATGGAATTGCAAGGGTCCTTAAAAAAGTGGAAGAGGGAGGCAGAAGAGATCACAGTGACCGAAGAGATGTGACAGTGGCTGTACGGTTGGAGTAATACAGGGTGAGGAAGACTCACTTAATCCACCTTTGACTTTGAAATAGGAGAAGGTCAGCAGTCAAGGAGAGCAGGCAGCCTCTCAAAGCTGGAAAAGACAAGGAAATGGACTTTTCTTAGAGTTCCCTGAATGAAATGAAGCCCTGCCAACACCTTGATTTTAGCTCAGTCAGACCAGCCTGACCCATAGAGCTGTGAGATAATACATTTGTGTTGTTTTATACCATTGAGGTTTTAGTTGTTACAGGAATGTATTACTTTGCAGCAGTTTGTATAGGTTGCTGAAACAAAGTACCGCAAACTGGGTGGCTTGAGCCACAAATCCATTGTTTCAGTTCTGGAGCCTAGAAATCCAAGATCAAGGTTGGTTCCTTTGCAAGACCTCAGAGGGAGAGCCTGCCTCGCAGCTTCTGGTGGCTTGCTGGCATTGTTAGGCAGTTTTGGGATTGTAGATGCATCCCCCCTATCTTGACCTTCATCTTTCACATGGCACTTTCTCTGTGTTGCTTCATTTTCTCTCTGTGCCTGTCTTTGTGTCCCAATTTCCCCTTTTTGTAAGGAACCCAGTCATACATGATTAGGGCCTAACCCTAAGGACCTCTGTGCAGACCTTATTTCCAAATAAAGTCACCTTATGAGATACTGAGGATTAGGATTTCAACTTTTTTGGGAGAACACAGTTCAACCCATACAGGTGGCGGTAGAAAACTAAGACACTATGGCAAGTTGAATTGTTTTTCAAAATGGTTATACCCTTTATACTTTTGCTAGAATTCCCTGAAACCAATGACTCCTATTTATTGACTTTATTTTTGTTAGTTTAGAGGGTGTGAAGTGGTATTTCTGTGTGATTTTAATTTGTATTTTCCTAATTACTAATAAGGCCGAGTACTTTTTATATTTATGGACTACATTTTTAAAAATTATTTTTGTTTTTTGTTTTTTTAATGTTTATTTATTTTTGAGAAAGAGAGAGAGACAGAGCATGAGTGGGGGAAGGGGCAGAGAGAGAGGGAGACACAGAACCTGAAGTAGGCTCCAGGCTCTGAACTGCCAGCACAGAGCCCAACACAGGGCTCGAACCAATGAACTGTGAGATCATGACCTCAGTCGAAGTCAGATGCTTAATTAACCCAGAGCCACCCAGGCACCCGTGGACTACATTTCTTATTCAGGGCTTACCTGTTTATGTCTTTTGCTCTTTTATTTTGCTGGTTTATTTTTTCTCAATAAATCATGAGTTCTTTATTCTGGACATAGGACATTAATCCTTTATTAACTGTTTGACTTGCAAATATCTTCTTTCAGTTTTTATGGTGTCTTTTGATAACTGAAGTTCTTTTTTTTTAAATTAATTTCTTTATTTTTATTTTATTTTATTTTTTAAATTTCTTTATTTTGAGAGAGAGAGAGAGAGAGAGAGAGAGCAGGGGAGGGGCAGAGAGAGAGGGAGAGAGAGAATCCCAAGCAAGCTCTGTGCTGTCAGTGCAGAGCCTGATTTGTGGCTCAAACTCACAAACTGTGAGATCATGACCGAGCCAAAATCAAGAATTGGATGCTTAAATGACTGAGCCACCCAGGCACCTGATAATGCTCTAATGCTAAGACTCTTTGTGTCTTGTTTCTGAAACCCTTCCCTATTGGAAGTTATAATATAGATTTCTATATTTCTTTTTAACATTTTAAAGTTTTGCCTTTCAAAACTTTTTACCCATAAAGAATTGCTTCATATGATCCAATCTCATTTTTTATCCAGTGGATATTATCTCAACACAATTTATTGAAAAATTTATTCTCCATTTACCAGCATTGCTACCTCTGCCATGTATCAAGATATATGTCTGAAGATTCAGTATCTGTATGAATCTGTGTCTGGGCTCTTTATTTTTTAATTTTTATTTATTTTAAATTTATTTTTAATGTTTATTTTTGAGAGAGAGACAGAGCATGAATGGGGGTGGGGGGGGGGCAGAGAGAGAGGGAGACACAGAATCTGAAGCAGGCTCCAGGCTCTGAGCTGTCAGCACAGAGTCCGATGCAGGGCTGGAACTCATGGACAGCGAGATCATGAGCTGAGCCAAATTTGGACATATAACCAATTGAACCACCCAGGCTCTTTATTAAGTTTCATTGGTTAGTTTATGCACTCTGTGTTTATACCACACTGTCTTAATTGTAATAGCTTTATAATAAGATAATAAGTGGTAAATGTCTTTTAAAAGTTCTTAAAGAGTATGTTGGGGTTTTTTGGACTTTGCTTTTGAATATAAATTTCAGAATAAGTTTGTCAAGTTTCACAAAAATCCTGTTGGGATCAGCATTGCAATAAATCTTTTGAACAGTTTAGAGAAGAATTTGCTTTTGATTGAAATTTTTAAGTGATATTTTTCTAGGAATTTATTTAATGTAACTTTTCAAATTTATTTTCTTGGTTCCTAATATCTTTTTATTATCTGGTTAGTCTGTTCAGCATCTGCATTAATGTCCTCTTTTTCATTTTTTTAAATGTTTATTTATTTTTGAGAGAGAGAGAGTGCATGCATGCATGTAAGCAGGGGAGGGCCAGAGAGAGGCCGGATAGAAGACCTGAAGCGGGCCCTGTGCTGATAGCAGAAAGCTCAATATGGGGCTTGAACCCACAAACCAGGAGATCATGACTTGAGCCAAATGAGACTTAAACGACTGAGCCACCCAGGCTCCCTCTCTTTCATTTCTAATATCATTTGTATCTCTTTTCTTTG
Source organism: Panthera uncia (assembly GCF_023721935.1). Taxonomy (NCBI): domain Eukaryota; kingdom Metazoa; phylum Chordata; class Mammalia; order Carnivora; family Felidae; genus Panthera; species Panthera uncia. The sequence goes on along the minus strand of NC_064808.1, from coordinate 42,561,697 downwards.
TTTCTTAATTGGCCTTGCTAGAAGTTCATTTGCTTTTTTTTTTTAAGTTTATTTTTTTTGAGAGAGAGCGCACTCATGCACATGTACGCAAGTGGATGAGAAGCAGAGTGGGAGGGAGAGAGAGAATCCCAAGCAAGCTGTGCTTTGTCAGTGCAGAGCCCAATGTGGGGCTTGAACCTACCATCTGTGAGATCATGACCTGAGCCAAAATCAACAGGGGAACCCTTAACCAACTGAGTCACACAGGTGCCTCTATTTCCTTTTTTTTTTTATTAAAAATATTTTTCTTTAATGTTCATTTATTTTTGAAGGAGAGAGAGAGAGACAGAGTGTGAGCCATGAGAGGGGCAGAGAGAGAGGGAGACACAGAATCTGAAGCAGGCTCCAGGCTCTGAGCTGTCAGTACAGAGCCTGACATGGGACTTGAACTCACAAACCATGAGATCATGACCTGAGCTGAAGTTGGATGCATAACGAGCTGAGCCACCAGGTGCCCTGCCTCTATTTGCTTTTTAATCTTTTTAAAAAACCAACTCTTTGGATTGGCACTTATTTTCTATTTTATTTATACCAGCTCTTACTTTTATTGTTATTTTTTTCTTTCTTTGAGTTTCTTTTCTTAAAAAATTTTTTTTAATGTTATTTATTTTTGAGAGAGAGAGAGAGAGAGACAGAGAGAGAGAGAGAGAGAGAGACAGAGCGCAAGCAGGGGAGGGGCAGAGAGAGAGGGGAAGACACAGAATCCAAAGGAAGACAGCTCAGAGCCTGACTCAGGGCTGGAACCCATAGACTGCAAGATCATGACCTGAGCTAAAGTCAGATGCTTAACCGATTGAGCCACCTAGGCACCCCTCTTTGAGCTTATTTTCTTGTTCTTTTTCTAACTTTGTAATTGAGATGTTAAGCCTGTTAATTTTGAGACTTTTTAGTGTATTCATTTAAGATTATACATTTCTCTAAATATTGCTTTAGTTGACTCTCACAAGGTTTGATGTGTAGTAGTGTTATTGTTCAGTCCTAAGCATTTTCTCATTTTCATTTTGATTTCCCTTTTGACTATCAAGTTGCTTTGAAATAATAAAAATTTCTAATCATGCAGGTTTTCTAGTTATTTTATGGTTGTTTTCTGATTTAATTGCCTTGTGGGCAAAAGATGTGGCCTAACATATGATCAGTTTTCATTATTGCTCTGTGTGCTTGAAAATAATATATGTACTTCAATTTTTAGGTACAATGTTAGCTGTCTGGTAGGTAAATGTTGCAAAATGTTCTTGTCATGTTTTCTGTGTCCTTATTGACTTTTAAAAAAAATCTTCTTGACCCATTAGTAACTGGAGAGAATATGAAAAATCTCACTTTACTGGGACATCTGGGTGGTTCAGTGGGCTGAGCTTCTTACTGTTGATTTCGCCTCAGTTCCTGATCTCACAGTTCATGAGATCCAGGTGCGGTGCCACCCCTCCCCCCGACCCTCACCTCTGTGGGCTCTGTGCTGACAGCACGGAGCCTTCTTAGGATTCTCTCTCCTCTCTGTTCCTTCTCTGCTTGTGCTCTCTCTCTTTCAAAATAAAAAAAAAAAATACATAAACTTAAGAAACAAAAGCTTGAGGTGCCTGGATGGCTCAGTGGGTTGAGCCTTCGACTTTGGCTCAGGTCATGATCTCCCCGTCCGTGAGTTCCAGCCCTGCGTCGGGCTCTGTGCTGACAGCTCAGAGCCTGGAGCCTGCTTCAAATTCTGTGTCTCCCTCTCTCTCTGCCCCTCTCCCACTCATGCTCTGTCTGTGTCTCTGTCTCTCTCTGTCAAAAACAAACATTAAAAAATAATAATAAAAAAGTAAAATAAAACATTAAAAAATAAAAAAAAATCTCACTTTGCTGGTAGATTTTTCAGTTTCCCCCTCATAGTTTGCAGTTTGCGTTTTGCATTTCATATTCATGAGAACATAGGTGGAGAATAGAACTTTTCAAATTAGATAGAATTACTTACCAAAGGAACAACAAAAGGTATACATGAGAGAAAGGATATTTCAAATGTCTAAAGAGTTAATGTAGGAAAGTAGTGGAAAACTAATTTGATCAGAGTTAGTATATATTTGCAAATTGCCTTTTATATATGCTAGGCTCCGGAGATACTAAGCACAGGGTCTGTATTCCAAGGAGCTCAAACTCTAATGCAGAGAGAAAATGTCAGTAAATAATTACAATTCAGTGTGGAAAGTGACATAGCAGAGGTATAAACAAGGTACTATGGGAACAGTATGGAAGGAACAACTAACTCTCTCCGAGCATTGGAAAGCCTTCAAGAAGTAATTAACAATTGACCGTTAATTTTCAAAGAACGTTTCTTCTTGATATAAAATAAGTCAAAAATGAATTTAAAAAAATTTCACTCCTATGAAAAAATTTCCCTCCTATGACTTTAAAAATAATTTTTTAAAAATTTATTTTATTTTAGTTTTTTAGTATAATTTGTTGTCAAGCTGGCTAACATACAGTGTATACAATGAGCTCTTGGTTTTGGCGGTAGATTCCCGTGATTTATCGCTTACATACGACACCCAGTGCTCATCCCAACAAGTGCCCTTCTCAATGCCCATCACCCATTTACCCCTCTCCCCCTACCATCAACCTTTAGTTTGTTCTCTGTGTTAAAGTTACTCCGTGTAGGGGCACCTGGGTGAATCAGTCGGTTAAGCAGCCAAGCCTTGGTTTCAGCTCAGGTCATGATCTCATGGTTTGTGGGTTCAAACCCCGCGTCAGGCTCTGCACTGGCTGTAGGGAGCCTGCTTGGGATTCTCTCTGTCCCTCTCTCTCTGTCTCTCATGTACTCTGTCTCTCTCGTGTGCTCTGTCTCTCTCTCTCAAAATGAATAAACTTAAAAAAAGAGTTATTCTGGCGTGATTTCTACCTTACTCTAAGTGTGTATGGAGATAAATAACTTCTTTTCAACTAAGAGATTGAAAAGTCACACAAAACATAGTCAAATCAGGCAAACTGTTCACTTTGAGTGACCAATCAATGCTAATAACTAAAAAAGAGGTTTAAGTCCTTTATCAGAAATGTCAATATCAGTGGTAAAAATAATATAGGCACTAAAGTAATGTAACCCAGGATCAGAAAAGAGGGATTATCATAAGATGTAGCAATTACCAAGTACTTACTATGTGCTAGTCTTAACAACCCTGTGAAATAAGTATTGGGATCCTGTTTTGCAGCTAGACACTAAAGCAGAAAGGCAAATTAACTAGCCCTAAATCACTTAGCTAGTACATAGAAAATACCATAATATGCTGAGTGCCATTTACCAGTGTAAACGAACCCCTAAGAACTCTCCCAGCTGAAACAACTAAACTACAGGTTTAAACATTTTATGGAATACTTTTTGAAAGGAATCACTGAGTAAGAAAATCTCAGATCCCAAAAAAGAACTGAAGGTAGTGTAGGGTAGAAAACATTTCCCTTCTAGGTTCTTTGCCTGGTCTAATAATTAAATTGACATAAGACAGATTACAGGGTAGAAAAACAAATTTAACTGCATATGCGGGAGTCCCATACAAATCCGAAACTCAAAGAAGAGACCAAAGAAGGAATCTTTTATACCCTTTAGACAAAGAAACAATACATGTGTGAGGAATTGACAAGACAAAGAGGTTTGGGCTTGGGGTAGTAAATTGGTGAAGAAGTAACAAGTTTTTGTTTATACAGCCTTCTTGGCTCTAATTTCCCATCTCTGGTGATTAGGATGCTTTCTACTCTCCTGGCACTGGGAGAGGTACCTTTCACACTGGAGATTTATCTCCTGCTTTGAGGGTGGGGGAGGCAGAGGAGGGTTAGACTGTCCATCTTGCACTAGCTGTTTCTCAAGTACCTTTATTTTTATTTATTTTTAAATTTCTATTTTTTATTGAGTGTAGTTGACACACAGTATTATATTAGTTTCAGGTAAACAGCATAGTGGTTTGACAGTAATATACCTGATGAAATACTATGATGAGTGTGGTTATCATCTGTCACCATACAAAGTTATTACAGTATTATTGACTGTATTTTCTATGCTAATTCAAAGTACTCAGTATGCCAAAGTGGCATATTTGGGGATGGCATATTCTGCTGTCCTTCAGTAGGAATTCTGAGAGGGAAGCAGACAGTAAAACCAGCTTTCACTGGAAGAGTTTCTCACCATCCTTAGAGACTTTGAACATTTGCTTCTGTTAGATATGGCCAGGCTCAAGAGATAAAATCTAGAGTCTGTCCAAACTCAGGAATCTAGGTGAGACCCAAAGTGTTACTCAACCAGTGAAAGGGTAAATGAGAAATAAATATGGCTGTGGATATGGGATGCCTATGTTGACTTTGGCTCAAGGGAATTGAGGAGGAATAAAATATAGTAACATATAACAAGAGGGCCCTTGTACTTTTTTTTTTTTTTTTTTTTTTTTTTCAATTGAAGAATAGTTGGCACGCAGTGTTACATGAGTTTCAGGTGTACAAACAACATAGTGATTGGGTAACTCTGTATGTTATGCAGTGCTCACCAGAAGCACAAGCACCATCTGTCACTGTATAACACTGTTACAATACCATTGACCGTATTTCCTATACTGTACCTTTCATCCCTATGATTTATTCATTCTGTAACTGGAAGCATGTACCTTCCATTCCCCTTGACCTATTTTACCTATCCTGTTTCCCCCTCCCCTCTGGCAGCTAGCAGTTCTCTGTATTTATGGGTCTGTTTCTTCCCTTTTTGTTTGTTCATTTGTTTTGTTCTTTAGATTACACATGTAAGTGAAATTATATATGTCTTTCTCCAACTTATTTCGCTTAGCATAATACCTTCTAGGCCCAACCATGTTGTCATCCTTTTTTATGTCTGAGTCATATTCCATTGTATACACGTACCACATTTTCTTTATCCCTTCATCTATTCACGGACACCTAGGTTGCTTCCATATCTTGGCTATTGTAAATAATGCTGCACTAAACATAGGGATGCATAAATCTTTAAAAAAATATATCTTTTTGAATTAGTGTTTTCATTTTCTTTGGGTAAATACCCAGTAGTGGAATTACTGAGTCTTATGGTATTTCTATTTTCAATTTTTTTTTTTTAAATTTTTTTTTTTAACGTTTATTTATTTTTGAGACAGAGAGGGACAGAGCATGAACGGGGGAGGGGCAGAGAGAGAGGGAGACACAGAATTGGAAGCAGGCTCCAGGCTCTGAGCCATCAGCCCAGAGCCCGACGCGGGGCTCGAACTCACGGACCGTGAGATCGTGACCTGAGCTGAAGTCAGACGCTTAACCGACTGAGTCACCCAGGCGCCCCTATTTTCAATTTTTTGAGGAGCCTCCATACTGTTTTCCACAGTGGCTGTACCAGTTTATATTTCTAGCAGCAGTGTGTAAGGGTTCCTTTTTCTCCACATTTTCCCAACAGTTGTTGGGATTTTGATTTTCATTTACATGATGATTAGAGATGCTGAGCATCTTTTGGTGTGTTTGTTAGCCATCTGTATGTCTTCCTTGGAATGTCTATTCAGGTCCTCTGCCCATTTTTAAATCAGATTATGTGTGTTTTTGATGTTGAGTTTTAAAAATTCTTTATATATTTTGGATATTAACCCCTTATCAGATATATCATTTGCAGATATCTTCTCCCATTTGTAGGTTGCCTTTTTGTTTCCTTCTAAAATTTTTTTTCTTTTTTTTAATGTTTATTTTTTGAGAGACAGAGACAGAGCGTGAGCAGGGGAGGGGCAAAGAGAGAGGGAGTCACAGAATCCAAAGCAGGCTCCAGGCTCTGAGCTGCTAGCACAGAGCTCAACGTGGGGCTTGAACTCACAAACCTCGAGATCATGACCTGAGCTGCAGTCGGATGCTTAACCGGCTGAGCTACCCAGGTGCCCACCTTTTTATTTTCTTGATTGCTTCCTTTGCTCTGCAAAAGCTTTTTATTTTGGTGTAGTCTCAATTGTTTATTTTTACTTTTGTTTCCCTTGCCTGAGGGGACATGTGTAGAAAAATGTTGCTAAGGCTGATGTCAAAGAGATGACTGGCTATATTTTCTTATAGGAGTTTTATATTTCAGGTCTCACATTTAGGTCTTTAATCCATTTTGAGTTTAGTTTTGTATGTGGTGTAAGAAAGTGGTCCAGTTTCATTCTTCTGCATGTAGCTGTCTAGTTTTCCCAGCATCATTTAGTGAAGGGACTGTCTGGCCTCCTCTGTTATGGATTAGGTGACAAATGTGGATTTATTTCTGGGTTCTCTGTACTGTTCTATTGATCTATGTGTCTCTTTTTGTGCCAGTACCATACTGTTTGGATCATTGTATCTTTGTAGGATATCTTGAAATTTGGGATTGTGATACCTACAACTTTGTTTTTCTTTCTCAAGATTGCTTTGGCTATTTGGGGTCTTTTGTGGTTCCATATAAATTCTAGAATTATTTGTTCTAGTTCTGTGAAACATGCTATGGATATTTTGATAGGAATTGCATTGGTTCTATAGATTGCTTTGGGCAGTATGGACATTTTAGCAGTATTCAGTCTCCCAGTCCATGAACATGGAATATCTTTCCATTTGTTTTATCTTTACTTTCTCTCATCAGTGTTTTGTAGTTTTCAGAGTACTGATCTTTCAGTTTTTTGATTAAGTTTATTCCTAGGTATTGTATTCCTTTTGGTGCTATTGTAAGTGGAATTGTTTTGTTAGTATCTTTTTCTGCTACTTCATTATTGTATGGAAACATTACAGATTTCTGTATGTTATTTTGTATACTACAACTTTACTGAAGTCATTTATTCTGATAGTTTTCTGGTGGAGTCTTTAGGGTTTTCTGTGTCTACTATTATGTCATCTGCAAATAGTGACAGTTTTACTTTTTCCTTATAAATTTGGATGCCTTTTAGTTATTTCTTGTCTGATTGTGTGGCTAGGCCTTCCCATACTATGTTGAATAAAAAGTGACGAGAATGGGCATTCTTGTCTTAAAGGAAAAGCTGTTTTTCACCATTGAGTATAATATTAGCTGTGGGTTTTTCATATATGTATGACTTTTTTTTTATGTGTGTATTCCTTCTGAACCGACTTTATCGAGCATTTTTATCATGAATGGATGTTGAATTTTGTGAAGTGCTTTTTTTGTATCTATTGAGATGGTCATGTGATTTTTATCCTTCATTTTGTTAATGTGTATCATGTTCATTTGTGGGTATTGAGCCATCTTTGTTTTGCTGGAATAAATCCCGCTTGATCATGGTGAATGATCCTTTTAATGTATTGTTGAATGCAGTTTGCTGTATTTTGCTGAGGATTTTAGTATCTATGTTCATCTGAGATACTGGCCTGTGGTTTTTGTTGTTGTTATTTTGTTTTGTTGTTATTGTTTTCTTTTGTTTTTGTTTTTGTAGTGTCTGGTTTTGGTGTCAGGGTAATGCTGGCCTTGCACAATGTATTTGGAAGCTTCCCTTTTCCTTCTATTTTTCAGGATAGTTTGCAGAAAATAAGTATTAACGGTCCTTTCAATATTTGGTGGAATTCACCTGTGAATCCATCTGGTCCTGGATTTTGTTTCTTGGGAGTCTTTTGATTACTGATTGATTCAGTTTTGTTACTGATAATCAACCTGTTCAGATTTTCTATTTCTTCCTGATTCAGTGTTGGAGGATTGTATGTTTCTTTTCTTTTTTTCTTTCTTTTTCCTTTTTTTGTGGTGAAATACACATAACATAAAAATTATCATTGTAACCATTTTTAAGTGTACATTTTAGTGGCATTAAGTACATTCTCACTGTTGTGCAACCATAGCTGCCATCCATCTCTAAAACGTTTCTTACCTACCTAAACAAAATATATAACCATTAAATAACTCTGTATTCTGCCTCCTCCTGGCCCCTGATAAATGCCATTCTACTTTCTGTCTCTATGAGTTTGACTACTTTAGTTACCTCAAAGAAGTGGAATCCTACAGTATTTACCTTCTTGTGACTAATTTACTTCACTTAGCATAATCATTGTTGGAATTTTCATAGGCTTTGCTTTGAATTCACAGATTGCTTTGAATAGTGTTATATTAACCATATTACATCTTACCATCCATTAACATGGGATATCTTTGTATTTATTAGTTTTTCTCTTTATTTGTGTTTTAATTTCTTTGAGCAGCGTTTTATAGTTTTCAGTGTATGAGACTTTTTCCTCTTTGGTTAAGTTTTTTCCTAAGTATCTGTTTTGCTGCTATTGTAAGTGGACTTGTTTCTTAATTTTATTTTTGAATTGTTCATTGTCAGTGTGTAGAGTATAGCTGATTTATATGTGTTGATTTTGTGTTCTGCAGCTTTCCTGAATTTGTTTATTCTAATAGTTTGTGTTTGTGTGTGTGTAATCTTTATGGTTCTCATTTAATTAAAAAATTTTAAAACTAAGGCTTAATTAAGTTGTCATTATTATTTTTAAGACTTGATTTTTTTTTTTTTTAGAGGAGTTTAAAGTTCACTGGAAAATTGAGGGGAACGTACAGAAATTTCCCATATACACTTTGCCCTCAACCTGGTATAGTCTGTTCCATTATTAACATCTCCCACAAGATTTGGTACAACTGAGGGCCTACCTACATTGACACATCGTAATCACTCAAAGTCCATACTTTCCACTAGGTTTCACTCTTGGTGTTGTACATACAATCTATGGGTTTAGACAAATGTATAATGACAAGTATGCATCATTACGGAAAATAAAAAGTACTTTCACTGCCCTAAATATCCTCTGCTCCACGTATTTATTCCTTCCCCACTCCCCACCCCTGGCAGTCACTAATCTTTTTACTGTATTCCATACTTTTGCCCTTTCCAGAATTATAATTGGAATAATAAAGTACTTAGTTTTTTTTTTTAATTGAAATTAATGCTATATATGCAGACTGAGAAAACACAAGTGAAAAATGTAAAGTGGTCCCAGGTGATTGTTAGGAGTAAATTCAAATTCCTCAAATTAATTCCCACGGATAAAAATTGAGCACTGCATTCATCAAAGATCCGTAGGGGCGCCTGCATGGCTCAGTCAGTTAAGTGTCCGACTTCAGCTTAGGTCATGATCTCACGGTTCATGAGTTCGAGCCCCGCGTCGGGTTCTGTGCTGAAGGCTCAGAGCCTGGAGCCTGCTTCTGAATCTGTGTCTCCCTCTCTCTCTGCCCCTCCCCCACCTGTGCTCTGTCTCTCTTTGTCTCAAAAATAAACGTTAAAAAAAAATTTAAAAAAATATCCATAAAACATGCAAGGAAACAAGGCACAATGAGTACGAACATGCAGAAAAAAGTATACAGCAAAAAAAAAAAAAAAAAAAAAAAATCACACCCCGAAAGTCTTCAGAGGTCAGAAATGTCATCTGCTAGGTATAGGAAATGTTAATATGTTTAAAGAAATAAAATAGGAAGTTGGGAAAATGATGGGTTAACAGAGGGTCGACAGATTTGAAAAATAGAACTTCTAAAGATGAAAGAAATAACCACAAATTGAAAACCTGATGTATATATTAATTGGCAGTTGAGGGCAGAATTTGTGAACCCGAAGGTAGATCCGTAGAAACTATCCATAACATTCTGCAGAGAAAAAAAGAGATGGAAGAGAAATAGAGCCAACTTGGAGAATGAGGAGAAAAAATTTAACATGGATTTAATTGAAGTTCTAAAAGGCTATAAGAAAATGGAAAACAGGCAATATTTGAGGAGATAATGGGTGTAAAGTTGAATTCTATAGCTCTGATGAAAAATACAACTGATAGCCAGAAAGCCCTCTGAATCTTAAGCAAAATAAAAAGAAATCCACCCCAGATGTATCATTGCAAAATTCAGAACACACAAAAAAAGAGAAGTACTAAAAGGAGTCAGAAAAGAGACATTAACTACAAAAAAAGATGAGTGACAATTATACTGAAAGGTGACTTATTAATAGCAGCAGTGGTCCCAGAAAGCAGTAGAGTGTCATCCTTCATGTGCTGAGGGAAACCAACTGTCAAACTAGAAATCAATGTCCAGCAAAACTTTCTGGGAAGAGAACAAATTAAAATCATTTGAGACCAGCAAAAATTGGGAATTTGTCTCACCAAAAATACATATGGTTCAGGCACAAAGAACTGAAATCAAGAAGAAATGCTAATAACAGATACATAGGTAAAACTAAGCAACCGTGATGTTATAAAACATCAACAGTGCCTAATTTGCGACGGGAGAATGAATGAGCTAGGACTGAATCAGTAGAAAACAATAGCGTTTACCCTGGAAAGAAAAATTCGGAAAGTGAGGCTCTCAGTATGAAGGCATTTCAGGTCTGGGTGTGTGAAAGGTTAGTAGTATCATTAGTATCAGTAGCTACCATAGAGAATGGAAAGTTGCTGACTTGGGAGAAGTGACAAAAAGCTTGGCTTTCTCGGGTAACAGCTTGTTGTTTTCTTATGTATGCGCGTGCTCCCTAGGATGTAAGCTCCCTGAGAACAAGGCTCCAACATTTCTATTTTGTGTTTCTCATTAGTACATTTGTGAGTTCACAGTGGTTATCTATGACTGTATTTACTCTTACTGTCATTTTTCATCATAGTTCCATGTTACCCTTGAGTAAAGGAAGAACTGTAGGTGGAGATGAGTTCCAATCTTTGGTATTCTCATTAATAGGAAGTTGTGTTGTACAATGTCAAAGCCAGACTGCTTGAGTTTAAATGGCATTTCTGCCACTTAAGGATGTTGGGCATGTTATTTAACAAACTTTGTAAAACTAGGGGTAGTAATAACATCTGTCTCACTGATATGAGGTGTTGTTAGAGAATTAAAGGAATTAATAGCCTGGAAAATTCCCGGAACAGTGTCTGGTACCTGGCAAACTCTCAATAGGTTAATTGTTGGTGTTGTTTTGTTACTGATAGTTAAAATTTTCATCTTCAAATTGCTTCGCAGTTTATGCCAAATTACTCTAAAATCAATGGTAAGGCTAATAAATTTAGATCTTTCAAACAATACCTTTTTATTACACCCGCCGTTCTCTTGCAACCTAATACAGGTAGAAAGTCTTGTATAAGGGACTATATGGGGGAAATTCTGTTAGCAATTGCCAGTATTAGGACAACAAAGAAAAGATACTAACGATGATTTAAAAATGGATTGAAAGGGTTTATTGGGGGTTTCTTATGTTTTGAAGTTTCTGACGTCAAGGTTAAGAACCTTTGGTCTGCAAGATAAAGAATTTGTCAGTTATTGCAACCCTAACGTACTATCCCCTATAATTTTTTGTTCCAGTTTGTCATTTTGGAGTTTGAGGTATATTAGAACCTCACCCATAACTGTTGCTTCATAGTTCACTACTAACCATGTTGACAGCTATGCAGCCCCACCCCAGGGATGGTAAGAGGGAGACAAAAGATAAGAGAACAGAAGGAAGAGAAATGGTGTATGTAGAGCAGCTCCCTTAACCCTGTTTCTCACTCCAGTCAGCCTTAGGCACTGTGCTGTACTGCGTTTAGATGAAGTTCTGTGAAGATCTTCCACTGTGTAAATGGTAATGGTTTAAAGTGGACAAAAATATGTATGGGTGTGAATTTTTACAAGTATACGGGGAAATAATTTTCTTAATGGCAGAAGTGCCTACATACACATTAGTAAATGCCAATATGTATAATTATATATCATTTATTGTTTTCTTCTCTTGTAAAAATAAGCACCATATAGAATTAGCTTTAATATCTGAAAATTCGTTTCTTCAGCAGACACTGCTAAGGCATTCTGCCAGGAGCAATGAGGGCTATGAAGAAGAATCATGTAAGGATACAACACCCAGAAGTTTACTGTAAGATAAAGTGAAGATTTTATTTTAAATTAGACAGAAGGACGTTGTAATATTATAATGTCTGAGGGGGGTCAATAAATAGCACCCATATTCCCTGCCCAAATTCTGAACAAATTAAGAAAAGAATGACAGATAAGTTATCAGAATACCACCTTTATTCCTGATAAAGCTTATACTGGAGGACTTGCCTTACTTTTCCGGCAAGTTTTTTTTTTTTTTTTAATACTGAACCCCAGAGTTAAATAGACGTACCTGGTCACAGGCAGGACGGGGCCAGGAATGTCCTTCCTATTTGTAGAGAAGCCTAACCATGGAGGAGCACTGGAGTACTCTTTCCAGGTAGCAGGTAGGCTCCCAACAGTAAATACATGGATATAGTTATGCTTACATAACTCTTTAGTCTAAATTTCCCAATCATGTAAGTCCCTATTCCCCTTCTAGGAAAAAAAAAAAAAAAAAAAACCGGTGAGGGAATAGAGAGAGGCCAGAGTTATTAGGGAAGATTGCTCCTCATAGAAACCTAGGATTGAGGAAAAGACATTGCCTTTCATCATGAAAATAGAAAAAGTCATTTCTAATCTCAACTTCTTTTACATAACAATATTTTAAGTCTTACATTCCCTTGTTTTTGCAACTGTAATTTTTACAGAGTTGCGTGGAGGGTACATTATTTTAAAACTGCGGCTACATTAGACCTTCTTCATTGCTTTCTGTCTTGACAAAATTGAGTCACTTCCCTCTTACTGTGCATCTGTTATTGCTCTTAACACTCAATTTTATTTGTGCTGACAGGTCTTTCTTACCTGTTTATTTTGTGTTGTTTTATTTTATTTTTTTTAAAGTTTGTTTATTTATTTTGAGAGAGAGCACGAGCAGGAGAGAGGCAGAGAGAGGTAGAGAGAGAATCCCAAGCAGGCTCTGCACTGTCAGCGCAGAGCCTGATGTGGGGCTTGATCCCACACATTGTGATGATCATGACCTGAGCTGAAATCAAGAGTCGGATGCTTAACTAACTGAGCCACCCAGGCACCCCAGTACTTTTTTTATATTCTAAGAAACTTTTGTCTGTCTACTTGAATATCTCAAAGATAACTTTTATGTTTTCTTCTGAGAGCTTTATGGCCTGTGTTCTAACTTGCATTAATTTTTTTGTGTATGGATTGAAGGTCAAGATTTCTTCTTTCCATGTAGGTAACTAGTTGTTCCAGCACTGTTACAAAGACTTTTCCTTCGCCCATTGAATTGTCTCTGCACCCTTGTCTAAAACCCATTGGTAATATATTTGTGGGTTTACATAATAGGATTCTAGTCTTATTTTTCTTTTTTTCTGATATAAACTCTAATAAAATGAAAACCAGGAGTAGAACCTAGGATAAGAAAGGTGGTACTTAGATTTGATTGTATATTATAGTTTTTTCGTCTTATCATTTGAGAATATATTCTGAGTTCATCTGAAAAAGGGAAGAAGCTTATCTCTTCTTATCTTAAGTCTCTTCTAAAGCCAAATCACTCTGAAGATTGGGGAAGTAATCCAGGCTTTGTTATGAGGCCCATGGTACAGGATGAGGTAGCCCATGGTCTTTACCTTTTCAGGTTAGGACTTAATAAAAATAATTTACATATATGATGAGCATTTCCTATGTGTTTGACATTATGCAAAGTGCTTTATTACAAACAGTCTCATTTACTCCTTCCCCCAAACCTTAGGTGCTTACCTTTTATATTTTTTAATTAAAAATTGTAAATTACCATAATAAAATGGACTTTTTAGGCATGTAGTTCTATATGGTAATGGTTTATATACTATAGACATGAATATAGATTTGCAGATCCATCATAATGATCAGAATGCCAAATAGTTCCTTTACCCCCCAAAATTCTCTTGTACTATGTCTTTGTAGTCATATCTTCTCTCCTCTCCTAACCCTTGCCAACCACTAACCCTCTTTCGTTGTAGTTTTACCTTTTTGAGAATGTCAGAATCAAACAGCATGGAACCTTTTGAGATTGGCTTCTTTCACTTAGCGTGATGCCTTTGAGAGTCTTCTAAGATGTTGTATGTAACATACTCCTTTTTATTGCTGAGTAGTAGTCCATTGGCTGTATGTACCTCAGGTTGTTTATCCATTCACTTGTTGAAGGATATTTGAGTTGTTTCCAAATATGTTGATTATGACCAGAACTGCTATCAACATTCATATAAAGATTTTTGTGTGAACATAAGTTTTTATTTCTCTAGGATAAATACCTAAGAGTAGGGTTGCTAGGTCATGTGATAAGTATATGTTTAACTTTGTAAGAAATTGCCAGTTGTTTTCCAGAGTGGTTGTGCCATTTTTCATTCTCACCAGTAATGTATGAAGGTTCCAGTGGCTCCACACCCTCACCAGCACTTGGTATTGTTATCATTTTTCATTTTCATTACTTGAATATGTGTAATGGTATCTCATCAGAGTTTTAATTTGCATTTCTCTAATGGCTGCTAATGATTTTGAATATTTTTTTTCTTTTTCCCATTATATATCATCTTTGGAGAGGTGGGTTTAAGGGTTCAGGTCTTTTGTTGGATATGTAATTTGCCAATATTTCTCCCCTCTATAGCTTGACTTCTCATTCTATGAACTGTTTTTCAGAGAGCAAAGATTTAAGTTTTGATGAAGTTCAGTTTATCAGTTTTTCCTTTTTCATGGGTCATGTTTTAGGTGTCATGTTTAGGAACTCTTTCCCTGACTCCAGGTCATGAAGATTTTCTCTTATGTTTTCTTCTAAAAGATTTATAATTTTACATTTTACTTTTAGATCTATGATCTATTTTGAATTGATTTTTGTGTTTACAAAAATCATGAACATGGGTTCATGTTTTTCTACATACAGATGTCCATTGAATGGCCTTGGTACCTTTGTCAAAAATCAATTTAGCTATATATATATATATATATGTACACACACATATATATATGTGTGTGTATATATATATGTGTGTGTATAAAATATATATACGTATATATGATATACGTATATATATTTGTGAAGACTTTATTTTTTATTTATTTTATTTTTTAATTTAATTTATTTTTTTAAATTTACATTCAAGTTAGTTATCATATAGTGCAACAACGATTTCAGGAGTAGATTCCTTAGTGCCCCTTACCCATTTAGCCCATCCCCCCTCCCACAACCCCTCCAGTAACCCTCTGTTTGTTCTCCATATTTAAGAGTCTCTTATGTCTTGTCCCATTCCCTGTTTTTATATTATTTTTATTTCCCTTCCCTTATGTTCATCTGTTTTGTCTCTTAAAGTCCTCATATCAGTGAATTCATATGATATTTGTTTTTCTCTGACTAATTTCGCTTAGCATAATACCCTCTAGTTCCATCCACATAGTTGGAAATGGCAAGATTTCATTCTTTTTGATTGCCGAGTAATACTCCATTGTATATATATACCACATCTTCTTTATCCATTCATCCGTCGACGGACATTTGGGCTCTTTCCATACTTTGGCTATTGTTGATAGTGCTGCTATAAACATGGGGGTGCATGTGTCCCTTTGAAACAGCATACCTGTGTCCCTTGGATAAATACCTAGTGGTGCAATTGCTGGGTCCTAGAGTAGTTCTATTTTTAATTTTTTGAAGACCCTCCATACTGTTTTCCAGAGTGGCTGCACCAGTTTGCATTCCCACCAGCAGTGCAGAAGAGATCCTCTTTCTCTGCATCCTTGCCAACATCTGTTGTTGCCTGTGTTGTTCATTTTAGCCATTCTAACAGGTGTGAGGTGCTATCTCATTGTGGTTTTGTTTTGTATTTCCCTGATGATGAGTGATGTTGAGCATTTTTTCATGTGTCGGTTGGCCATCTGGGTGTTTTCTTTGGAGAAGTGTCTATTCATGTCTTTTGCCCATTTCTTCACTGGATAATGTGTTTTTGGGTGTTGATTTTGATTTATAGATTTTTGGATACTAACCCTTTATCTGATATGTCATTTGCCAATATCTTCTATCATTCCGTCGGTTACCTTTTAGTTTTGCTGATTGTTTCCTTCACTGTGCAGAAGCTTTTTATTTTCATGAGGTGTCAATAGTTCATTTTTGCTTTTGTTTCCCTTGCCTCCAGAGATGTGTTGAGTAAGAAGTTGCTGTGGCCAAGGTCAAAGAGGTTTTTGCCTGTTTTCTCCTTGAGGATTTTGATGGCTTCCTGTCTTACATTTTGCGTTTATTTTTGTGTATGGTGTAAGAAAGTGGTCCAGGTTCATTCGTCTGCATGTCACAGTCCAGTTTTCCCAGCACAGCTTGCTGAAGAGACTGTCTTTATTCCATTGGATATTCTTTCCTGTTTTGTCAAAGATTAGTTGGCCATAGGTTTGTGGGTCCATTTCTGGGTTTTCTATTCTGTTCCATTGATCTGAGTGTCCTTTTTTGTGCCATAAAGACTTTTTAAAAAATGTTTATTTATTTATTTTTGAGAGAGAGAGAGGGAGAGAGAGAGAGAGAGCAGGGGAGGGGCAGAGAGAGAGGGAGACAGAGTCCCAAGCAGGCTCCGTGCTGTCAGCGCAGAGCCCAACACTGGGGTTCCAATCCACAAACTGTGAGATCAAGACCTGAGCCGAAACCAAGTGTCGGCTGCTTAACTGACTGAGCCACCCAGGTGCCCCAATTTAGCTATATTTATGTGGATCTATTTCTGGGTTCTCTATTCTATCCCATTAGTCAATGTATCTTTCCCTTTGATAATACTGCACTGCCTTCTTCTTCAAAATTGTTTTGAAGGCAAATTGTTCCTTTGCCTTCTCATATAAATTATAGACTTAGCTTGTTTGTATTGACAAAAAAATTTGACTGGGATTTTGATTATACTTTCATTAAACCTATAGAATCAGTTTTGGTGGAATTGACATTTTCACTATGTCAAGTCTTCTATTCCATGAATATGCATTATCTCTCTGTTTATTTAGGTCTTCTTTGATTTTATTCATCAGTGTTTTGTAATTTTCAACATGGAAATCCTGTACATCTTTTGATAGATTTACATCTACATAGTTCATTTTTTGGAGTTATTATAAATGGTGTTTTTTTGTATTTTTGTTTCTAATTGTTGATTGCTAGTATGTAGAAATATGATTGTTGGGGTGCCTGGGTGGCTTAGTCAGAAGAGCATGTGACTCTTGATCTCAGGATCATGAGTTTGAGTCCTATGTTGGGTGTAGAGATTATTAAAAAAAAAAATTAAAAGAAAAAGAGATATGATTGTTTTGTGTGCTGAATTTGTATCCTGTGACCTTGTTAAATTCACTTATTAGTTATAGGAGTAGTTTTTATAAATTCCTTGAGATTTTCCTATGTAAACAATATTAATATCCTTTCTAATCTGTGTGCCTTTTATTTCTTTTTCTTGCCTTTTTGAACTAGTTAGGATTTCTAGTACTATGCTAAAGAAGAGTCAACATCTTTCTTTTCCTTGTTCTAAATCTAGGGGGAAGGCATTCAATCTTTCACCATTAAATATGGTATCGACTCTGCCTTTCTTATAGATGTTATTAGATTGCTTGCTGGGAGTTAGATGTTGTGAAATGCTTTTTTTGCATCATGTGGTATGGTCATATTTTTTTCTTTAGACTGTTAATATGGTGGATTACATTCATTGTTGTTTTTTTTTTAATTTTTGATGTTTTATTATTTATTTTTGAGAGAGAGAGGGAGACACAGAGTGTGAGTAGGGGAGGGGCAGAGAGAGAGGGAGACAAAGAATTTGAAGCTGGCTCCAGTCTCTGAGCTGTCAGCACAGGGCCTGATATGGGGCTCAGTCTCAGAAGCTGTGAGATCATGACCTGAGCTGCAGTCCGACGCTTAACCAACTGAGTCACCCAGGTGCCCCACACTCATTGGTTTTTGAATATTGAACCAGCTTTGCATTGCTGGGGTAAGTCCCATTTGGTTGTAGTGTATTATTACTCATATATTGCTGGATTTGATTTGGTAATATTTTGTTGTTTTACATCTGTGTTCATGAGGGATATAGGTCTGTAGTTTTCTTTGTGTACTGTTTTTGTCTGGTTTTCATAATCAGGGTAGTGAGTTGGAGAGTGCTGTCTCTTCTATTTTCTGAAGGGAGTATGTAGAATTGTTTTTTTGTTTTTGTTTTTGAAATGTTTGGAAAAATTTGCCAGAGATGCCATCTGGGACTAGAAATTTCATTTTCTGTTTGAAAAGTTTTAAACTATGTATTAAGTTTAATAATTATAGGATCGTTCAGGGTATCTATTTTGTTATTGGTGAGTTTTGATAGTTTGTAGTTTTCAAGGAGTTGGTCCATTTCATCTGCATTGCCTCTAGGAAAGTGTTGTTTGTAGTAGTCTTTTGTTACCCTTTTAAATTCTGTGGGGTCTGTAGTGATATCCCTCTTTCATTCCTGCTGTGGATAAGTTGTGTCTTTTCTCTCATTTTGCTCTGTCAGTCTTCTTATAGGTTTATCTTTTTTTTTTTTTTTTTTTTTTTTTTTTTTTTTTTTTTTTTTTTTT